>NW_028295097.1:0-180555 GCF_964341445.2 Mesoplodon mirus | reverse complement strand
TGGGGTCACTTGTTTCTATGGGCTGGGTAATTTCATATGCTAATGAGTGGGAGGAATATTCTTCCTATTTCAGGGAAAGTGGAGATTCCCAGGAATTGGGCCACTACCCACTTTTGGCCTTTTGTGGTCCACCTTGGAACTATCTGTCACGGTGTAAGGGGGAGCAATTTTAGTATTACAATGAAGGTATAATCACTAAAGATCAATGACCACACTGTTCTCGGTGCCATCTTGTTTCAGCTGATTCCAGCCGGTTTGTAGCACATGCTAACAGCTGTGCCCTTCTTCATTTATCTAAGGGTTGTGTCCTGCCCCTTTCCCTCCTGTCTCCGAGGGAAGGAATTACCGAGGAGCTTGGTCTGAGATTTCTGAGTGAAAAGGTATCTTGTGTTCGGGGTTCAGAGGAGAGAGACTCATCCAGCTTCATGATGTGAAGGGAGTCAGGTCTTTGCTGTCTCCGTGGGAAATTATTTTCATTTCTGAACAAATAAATAGTTGAAGCCAATAGGTTTCTCGTCTATGTTGGCAGAAAACCCAGCCATCTGTGTGGCATAGCCTGAGGGCGTTGGGGACCAAAGCTTCAGAGAATGTTCAAGGGAGACCTGAGAGAGAGAAAACAGAGACAGGGACCTAGCACTGGGGCCAGCAGTTTCCAAAGGACAGAGAGGCTGAGGTGGCTGAAAATGAAACAGGCAAGGAAGAGTTAAACCAGTGTCTGAGAAGGAAGGACATGACAACAGAGGGGGTATCCTGAGGATGGATACTCAGGAAGTAAGAATTCATACACCCAGCCAGAAGATGATTCAGAAAACAAAGCGAGCTGATAAAGGTGGAAAGACTGACCTGAATGCATGATGAAACATGAATTGGAAATATTCTCACAAATCTATATGTTCCTATCAATGCATGAAAGTTGGAGAGAATATTGTTCTGTCTGTATTCCAAGAAGGACCACGCTGTGGTCAGCAAAGGGGCACAAATGAATGACGGAGATTCACCTTATTTGTGCTCACTCTCCTATCCCTATGCTCGGGAGGGAAAGGGAAAAAATAGACTTTTTCCCACTCTTTAGTTACAGGAGAGAGGAGAAGGGGTCTTACTCTTTCTCATCTGTGAGAGAGTGAAGTTAATGAATAAATACAGAGATGAATTTGCTGCTATCAGTTTCACTGTCTGCAAACCACCCTCCCAAGAGGTGTAGGCATGGTGGCTGTTCAGCAGAAGCTGTTTGCAGAAGTGGGCTTAGGAGAGCAGGTGGGTGGTTGCAATGCTGTGGAGGAAATTTTAGAAGCAGGGTTAGCAGATATTGGCCTGACTGTCTTCAAAAAGTTTTTTTTCTTCCCTGTGCGAATCACGTCATTATGGGGAAATATGCCTCTTCAGGAAAACTTTCCCAGAGTCCCCTCACGCTGGTTTGATGGAACAACTTAAAATACCTCTTCTCTCTAGCTCATGATGAGTGCTCAACAACTGGCTTTGCTTGGGTAGTAAGTCACTGAGGCAGTCACTGCGTCTGGGGAGTGGGAATCTACAGTTTGGCAGAATCAAGCAGAAGGCATCTAAATTTTTCTTCTTGTTTACTATACTGTTTGACTCCTAGGTTATGTACCTGTATCTTTAGATAAAAATACTATTTGGGGGGAGTGTGCTGTGCTAGTAAGAGCAAAATGATAAATCCTCTTAAGAACCTAGATGCAGGTGTGGGAAAGATAACAGTGGAACGGTCCCTGAGCCCTGGAAAGATTTATCGAGCTGAATTCTCACTAAGTGACCAAGTCAAAGACATGTGGAGAGCTACTCTACATGTATAACTACTAAGTTAAGCTAGGGAACATTGAACTGACAGGCAGGTCACCCCTTAGGCAAGTGGCTTCCTTTTTTTTCTTTCCTTTAGGAAAAGAGGAAATCACAGAGTAAGACTGAAAGGTCATTTATAAAGATCAGATGCAAAATAAGTGAAGCTTTCTTTGTAACTGAACTCCCTTTACAGGTGTGTTGGATACAGCCAATGAGTAATTTAGCTTAATGCTTCACAAATGAAGATGAGAGCAAAGGTCATGATCTTTTCTGTCCTTATGATGTGCCAGGAACAAGCAGTTTGCCTCTCAGAAATTGTGCCCAGGAATAAAAAGAAAGCTAGAGATAGTGTACTGTATTAAAGACTTCAGGCTCTGATGTTAAAATTAGCCTGGTTCTATTTAGCCTGGGGAATAAATTTAAGGGTTAAGCTGAGTTTTAATCAAGTTGAAAGACTGGAGTCAACTTTTCTTTGACTTTTTGTTCTTTCACGTCTTCTTCAAATAGCAATTTCTGCAATGCTTTAAATACCCACAATGCCTTAAAATAACATACACACGTTTTGTTTTTTTTCTTTTTTTTTGCGGTACGCGGTCCTCTCACTGTTGTGGCTTCTTCCATTGTGGAGCACAGGCTCCAGACGCGCAGGCTCAGCGGCCATGGCTCACGGGCCCAGCCGCTCTGCGGCATGTGGGATCTTCCCGGACTGGGGCACGAACCAGTGCCCCCTGCATCGGCAGGCGGACTCTCAATCACTGCGCCACCAGGGAAGCCCAACATACACACTTTTTAATCAAAACTCTTATAGAAAGCCCCAACTATGCAACTCGTTAGCTATTTTCCCTGTATCTATTCATGATTCTCTTCATGTATTCAGGTATCTATTCATGTATCTACTCATGAAGAAGTACAGAATGCGGACACTGCACATTCAGTGACTTCTAATGAGAGAGAGTCCAAATTTCAGCTGCAGGGTCTATAAGGAACAAACCAGTCTGGAAAGGGCATGGCTTAGAAAATGATCTTTATTAAGTGATGGCAAAGCTTGAAGTTATTGATAGCATTTTAGAATTACTGTCTTGTAGGCAGGCTGCAAGAGTTACTATCAACATTTAAGGCTGCTTTCAGTATGGAGAGAAACAGTATAGAAGTTAGAATCTCTGGGTTTGGGTTCCAGATTTGCTGTTTACTTTTAGTTCATTCTGTAAAGTCCAGGCTTTATGTTTTTGTCTTTGTTTTGACCCTGTAATCGTCCCTCAAAGATTCCATGTCTCAAATGAGCATACCTTCTAGTTCATCCCTTGTCTGCTGCCCTAACATTCTTTGTCACCCATCACTTTTGTACTCAAAGTGTATTCTGAGAACCACTAACCCTGACCTGAGGTGTTTATTCATATTCTTCTTTCTGGGGCCCACCTCCCTCCGCTAGAAAATAATTTCATGAGGAAGGAGGGGGTGTGTACAGCAGCCATGGGATTTGCATTCTTACTGAGCCACCCAGGTCATATCGCAGACAATTTTATCAGACTCTTAGAGGTAGAACACAGGCATCAATGTATTCTTTTAAAACTGTGCCTGGTGATACTATGGTGTAAGCCAGATTAAGACCTACTGCCCAGAAATTAGCTAAATAGTAGGTCCTCAGTGTATGTTTGTTAAATAAAAAGTCCTCTGGGGTTCTCCAGAAATGTCATGAATGTATGATGTTATCGTTTGAAGCGTAATCTTACCTTCTCTAAACCTCCTTGTGTTTGACTGAAGAGCGGGACTGACATCATTTTCTGTGATTGAAGGATGCTCAATAAGCTTTAAAAGGAAGATTGAGAGTGAAAGAACTAGAAATTTGAAGGTAGGACAAGGAAGGGCGGCTTTGAGGATAAATGTCACATCTCTGTCAGTGTGATCAGCACAGCCAAGATCTGTGTGGAGCGCATGTAGACAGCAGAGATACCAGAGCTCCTGGAGGATTTTCACCTCCTGTTAGGAATTACCAGACTCCTTGATTCAGGGCTGTGACATTGCTTCGAGCAGCTTGCTAGTGCCAAAGGACTATTTGACTAAGAGGCTCGACATTTTTGCCCTCAGGAACTTGAGTTACCAGTTTGTTTTCCAAAAAATTTTGTCCTGTTACTCAGCCTTTAAGGACATGTGTTGTCTTGGAAATAACGTTCACATTGTGCATGAGACGGGTCTGAGATAAATTATATGTGATAGTGTGCAACCTGAAATTCTAACTTGCTGAGCTGTCACATTAAAATCTACATGACATTTTTTTAAAGAGAAATACTCGTAATCTCCCTTTCTTGCCTTAGTTATATACCCCATAGCAGTAAAATGTCTCTTGCATATAATTTAAACTCTATGAGAATATACAAAAAGGAATGTTGGTATAATCACTGTGTTAAGAGTTTGTACCATGTGTGAAATAGAGGGCATCTGTGATGTAAAAAACAAAATAAAACGAAACCAACCCCCGAAAACCTTTGAAAAATGGTTTTCCTCTTTCATCTCTACCCCCATCCTTATGGACTTCTCTGGGGGTGTGCATTTCTATGCTTGGGAATCGTTGCCTTGGCAAGTTGGTGTTAAAGAGTGTGCTGTGTCTGTCAGTCCTGCTAGGACAGAAAATAATATTGATACTCACTGTAGTAGGCAGAATAATGGCTCCCCAAAGACGTCAGCATCTTAAATCCCAGAACCTATGAATGTCCCTTTACATAGCAAAAGGGATTGTGCAGATGTGATTAAATTAAGGACCTTACGCTGGGAAGATTATTCTGGATTGTCTAGGTGAGCCCGATCTAATCCCATGAGTTTTCAAAAGTGGAAAACGTTTCCTGGCTGTGGTCAGAGGGAGATAGGACTATGGAAGAGAGAACCAGAGAGACAGCAGCATGAACAGGACTAGACCCAATGTCACTGGCTTCTAGTGAAGTTGGAGGAAGGAACCGCAAGCCAAGGAAGGCAGACAGCCTCTAGAAGCTGAGAAAAGCAAGAAGACATTCTCCCCTAGAGCCTTTAGGAAGGAACACAGCCTTGTGAGACCCATGTCAGAATTCTGACCTCCAGAAGTGTAAGATAATAAACTTGTGGTGTTTTTAAACCACTAAGGTTGTGCTAATTTGTTATAGCAGCAATGGAAACGAATACACTCACTGTCCTGGATTGAGGGTCAGGGGGCCTGGGGCCTGGTGTTCTTCATCATGCAGGAAGCTGTACTCCATGAGCTGTGGCACACTGTGAGCTACTTTTTCCTCATCTGATAAATAAAGGAGTTGGTTCTGATGAGCTGTTTTCAAACGTTTTTACTCACATAACTTTTCTTCAAAAGAAACGTTGCACAGAAGATGGGGCTTCTCTGTTGAAGCAGGGACGTGTGGAGCCTGGTGGGTGGGAGCAGGGCAGGCTGCCAGGAGGGTTCATTTAGGACAGCAGCTCCTGCTGAGGGAAGGCAGTGGGCCTTATAGGTCCACGGGTCTGTATTTATAAGCAATGGACTTCTTGAATAATATACATGGGAAAATTTTATTGAAGTATAGTTGATGTACAATATTATACAAGTTACAAGTGTACAATACAGCAATTCACAATTTTTAAATGTTATACTGCATTTATAGTTATTATAAAATATTGGCTATATTCCCTGTGGTATACAATATATCCTTGTAGCTTATTTTATACATAATAGTCTGTATCTCTTAATCCTCCATGGAGAAATTTTTAAGGGAAATATATCTGGTAGGGCTGACCATCAGAGCAAGCATTCTGAAAATTGTATTGTCAGAAAGTTGAAAATAGTGCATTGCTGTTTTGAATGAGGTGTTCCTCTCCTTGAGAAAGCACATTCTGTATTTCCTTAAGAAACTAGGATGAAATCAGAGGGGAAAACTTGTCTGAAGCTATGTTAACATAGAACATGATTTTGCTGAACCAAGTTTGTAAAAAGTTCAGTGAAACAACATTCATTTGTTTTAAATAATATGAAAATAATTTATTTGACTATATGGTTAACTTTCAAATGGGTGTGTTTTGGATTTAGGAGCTAGCCTCTGATTCACATGTGATCGTTTTTTTTGTTAGCAACCTTAGTTCTTTGGTAAACCGTAGTATTCTTGTGCTGCTTGTTTTTTCTTTTAAATTTATTTCATTGTAGTATAATTGATTTACAACGCTGTGTTAATTTGTACTGTACAGCAGTGATTCAGTTATATATATATTCTTTTTCAATATAGTTTATCCAAGGATATTGAATATAGTTCCCTGTGCTACACAGTAGGAGCTTGTTGTTTATCTATTCTACATAAAACAGTTTACATCTGCTAATCCCAAACTCCCAAAGCATCCCTCCCCCAACACACCTCCCCCTTGGCAACCACAAGTCTGTTCTCTATGGCTGTGAGTATGTTTCTGTTTCCTAGATAAGTTCATTTGTGTCATATTTTAGATTCCACATATCAGTGATATATGATATTTGTCTTTCTCTGTCTGACTTGACTTCACTTAGTATGGTAATCTCTAGGTCCAT
The DNA here is from genome assembly GCF_964341445.2 of Mesoplodon mirus. NCBI lineage: Eukaryota > Metazoa > Chordata > Mammalia > Artiodactyla > Ziphiidae > Mesoplodon > Mesoplodon mirus. Next base: position 174,233 of record NW_028295097.1, on the reverse strand, counting down.
CCATGTTGCTGCAAATGGTATTATGTCATTCTTTTTGATGGCTGAGTAATTTTCCATTGTGTATATGTACCACATCATCTTTATCCATTCCTCTGTCAGTGGACATTTAGGTTGTTTCCATGTCTTGGCTATTGTGAATAGTGCTGCTTTAAACATGGGGGTGCATGTATCTTTCTGAGTTAAGGTTTTCTCCAGATATGTGCCCAAGAGTAGGATTGCTGGATCATATGGCAGCTCTATTTTTAGTTTTTTGAGGAACCTCCGTACTACTGTTTTCCATAGTGGCTGCACCAATTTACATTCCCACCAACAGTGTAGGAGGGTTCCCTTTTCTCCACGACCTCTCCGCCATTTGTTATTTGTGGATTTTTTAATGATGGCCATTCTGACCAGTCTGAGGTGGTACCTCATTGTAGTTTTGATTTGCATTTCTCTAATAATTGTGCTACATGCTTTTTGATGGTTATTTTCAATACAAATGGAGATATTACCTTGCAACTCAAAGCTAATGTTTTGAGAAACTGTGGATAGGAGGAAACTTGATATTCAGAAGCAACATAATTCTCTCAGAAGATGGGGTGATATTCTAGACAGCAGTTCTAGGGATGAGCTAGTAAGAGATGGAGCATAGGTTTAGAAGAGCGGTGAAATGATGGTGACACAGCAGTGACCCTGACATGGCATGTATGTCTGTATATATATGCACATTTACATGTACATGTAAATATATGCATACATATACCTGTAAGTATATTTATAATACAAAGGCATCCTGAGTATTAAAAATGACATTTTCAACCTGTAAGAAAGAAAATCTAAATTATTTGTAATCTCACCACCCAGAGACATAACACTTCTGTGTGTCTTCTGGTCGTTTTTTATGGCACCCAAATTCCTCACATAATCACCCTCATTCACTAAAAGATGTTTCAATATCATCATCAAGATCATCATTTTCTAAGTTAGACAGGCCTGAGTAGAATTTGGGTTCTTCTGTATTACAGGAACCCAGTCACTTAACTTTTCTAAGATTTCCTCAACTGTACAAGGAATACAACTATTATACAAATAATACTAAGAGTGTTGTCCCAAGGATAACATGTGCCCCATTTCCCCAGAGATCTGGACTTCATTGTGCTGCCTTGGGTTGTCCTGCTTTTTCTCAAGTGTTCTCTAGATGACTGTGATGCAGTCAGGACTGAAAAGCTGTGCAATAATGTATGCAAAGCTCTCGATACTTAGAATTCAGAAAGGCACAAGGATCATTATTGTTTTGTGTTTTTTAAAAAAATTAAATGTATTAATAAAACATGCTATCATCTGTATTTTTGTTTTTACTTTCTATATGAAGTACAGCTTTTATTGCCAAGTATGTGTCACTACCTTCTTTATCAGTTTCCATGGCTGCGTGGTATTCATCAGTATCATTATACTCCAATTTATTTGACTAGCTGCACATTAGAAATTTAAGTCATTTTAAGTATTCGAGTAGTCTAAAGAATATTGCAAAGAGGCTTGTACTTATAAATCTTTATAGCTGTTCAACTATTTCCTTAGGAACTGCTGGCTCCGAGGGTACATCCATTTTGGAGGCTTTTGAACATTGCCAAGTTGCCCTGCTTAATGGAATCATCAATATCATTTAGGATGTATTAGGGCTACAAATAAGATGAAACTTCGTTCAGATTGACTTAAACAATAAAGGAGATTTATTGGCTTAAATAACTGGCAAATCTAGAGATTAAGTGACTTTTAGGGCTAGTTGGATTCAGCATTTCAATGATACCATCAAGGACCTGTCTACATCACTTCATCTCTCCCCTTAGCACTATTTCATACCAGGTTTTTCTGTGCTCAAAATAAAGCTGCCAACAGTTCCTGGGACAGCAGCCTTCCTCATTCAGATACAGTGAGAGAAAGGGTCTCTTTCAGATGCTTTGCCAAGAACAAGGAAGCTGCTTTCCTTAAAATTTCAGCAAACCATGCCTCACCTCTTATTGGTGTGATTTTGATTGATCAGAGATGAGAATATCCTGATGAGTTTATGCCCGAGTCCCATGCCCTACCCTTAAAGGAGGAGTGGGGTAGGCTTCTTTCACAGCTCCTAGGGTACAGGAGAGAGGCTTAGATACCTTGAAGGAAGGGGGAGCATGAGAAGGGAGAATGCACCTTGAGAAGATAACCACAGTGACCAAGATCAACAAAATTCCAAAGAGAATTATCAGGATGCTGCCCACAATTTTGAAAAGAGGGGAGGCAAGTGAGTTGATGAGAAATGAGGCTTTGCATTGGTTTGAGCAAGTGTACCAAAATCTACCATTGGCAACTTAAAGTCATTCCTACAGCTGGAGAGGATAATCAGTTAACATGCCCTTTACTTAAGAAAGTAAAGTACTCCCACCCTGCCTCCCCAGAATGTGGCATGGTGTATTATGTCCATACTCATCTGGTGAATTTTACAGAGTAGTAGGCTGTTGGGTTAATCTGCAGCCAGAGCGAGCAAATTCAATTTCGTATAATATTTTGTAGTTCAAGTAAATCATTTCTTACAACAAACATAAACGCCAATCTTAAGTGGTTAAACCATTTACAAAATAATTCAGCAGGGCTGTGGTAGGAATGGAGAATTTGTAGTTCTAACAAGTTCCCAGGTGAGATTGATGTTGCCTGTTAATGGGCTCATGCTTTGAGAAACACTGCCACACTGTATGTACATTGCAGGTGACCTCAGGAGTTGGAGAATCCTGGGTATGAATCCGTCTGCTTATCAGCTCTGAGAACTAGGGAAGGTTCTTTAAACTCTAAGTCTCAGTTTCCCTAATGTCGAAATAGGGAATAACAGTAACACTATCTCATTGTGTTGTGGTGAGGATTAAATTGGAAGAGAGAATTAATGTAGTACTTAATCTTATCTCAGCTCCTGTCACCTTCTCAGGGAAGTTTTCCTGATATCTACTATTGGGCCAGTTTTCTTTTTTACATGCTCAAATACAACCTAACTCTTTTCTTTAAAGGGCACTCATCCCAATTTTTTAATGCATTCATGGGTAGGGTTATATTTGATTAATATCTGTCTTACGAACAAAAGTGTGGGTTTCAGGAGAGCAAGAATGTTTTTTTTTAACATCTTTATTAGAGCATAACTGCTGTACAATGTTGTGTTAGTTTCTGCTGTATAACAAAGTGAATCAGCTATATGTATACATATATCCCCATATCACCTCCCTCCCACCCTCCTTATCCCACCCCTCTAGGTGGTCATAAAGCACCGAGCTGATCTCCATGTGCTGTATAGCTGCTTCCCGCTAGCTATCTATTTTACATTTGGTAGTGTATATATGTCAGTGTTACTCTCTCACTTCATCACCGCTTACCCTCCCCCCTCTCTGTGTCCTCAAGTCCATTCTCTACGTCTGTGTCTTTATTCCTGTCCTGCCCCTAGGTTCATCAGGACCATTTCTTTTTAGATTCCATATATATGTGTTTTTATCTTTCTGACTTACTTCACTCTGTATGACAGACTCTAGGTCCATCCACCTCACTACAAATAACTCAGTTTCGTTTCTTATTATGACTGAGTAATATTCCATTGTACATATGTGCCACATCTTCTTTATCCACTTATCTGGCAGTGGACACTCAGGTTGTTTCCGTGTCCTGGCTGTTGTAAATAGTGCTGCGATGAACATTGTGGTACGTGTCTCTTTTTTGAATTATGGTTTTCTCTGGGTATACACCCAGTAGTGGAATTGCTGGATCAAATGGTAGTTCTATTTTTAGTTTTTTAGGGAACCTCCAGACTGTTCTCTATAATGAGTGTATCAATTTACATTCCCACCAACAGTGCAAGAGGGTTCCCTTATCTCCACACGCTCTCCAGCATTTAATATTTGTACATTTTTTGATGATGGCCATTCTGACTGGTGCGAGGTGATACCTTATTGTGGTTTTGATTGGCATTTCTCGAATGATTAGTGATGTTGAGCATCCTTTCATGTGTTTGTTGGCAATCTGTAAAACTTCTTAAGAGAAATGTCTATATAGGTCTTCCACCCATTTCTGGATTGCGTTGTTTGTTGTTTTGATATTGAGCTGCATGTGCTGCTTGTATATTTTGGAGATTAATCCTTTGTCAGTTGCTTCATTTGCAAATATTTTCTCCCATTTTGAAGGTTGTCTTTTTGTCCTGTTTATGGTTTCCTTTGTTGTGCAAAAGCTTTTAAGTTTCTTTAGATCCCATTTGTTTATTGTTATTTTTATTCCCCTTTCTCTAGGACATGGGTCAAAAAGGATCTGGCTGTGATTTATGTCATAGAGTGTTCTGCCTATGTTTTCCTCTGTTTTATAGTGTCTGTCCTTATATTTAGGTCTTTAACCCATTTTGAGTTTATTTTTGTGTATGGTGTTAGGAAGTGTTCTAATTTCATTCTTTTACATGTAGCTCTCCAGGTTTCCCATCACTACTTATCGAACAGGCTGTCTTTCCTTCCATTGTATATTCTTGCCTCCTTTGTCAAAGATAAGGTGAGCATATGTGCCTGAGTTTATCTCTGGGCCTTCTATCCTGTTGCATTGATCGATATTTCTGTTTTTGTTCCATTACCATACTGTCTGTATGATACTACAGACAGCTACTGATACTACAATCAGCTACTGTTGATTACTATAGCTTTGTAGCATAGTCTGATGTCAGGGAGCCTGATTCCTCCAGCTGCATTTTTTTTTTCTCAAGATTGTTTTGGCTCTTCAGGGTCTTCTGTGTTCCATACAAGTTGTGAAATTTTTTGTTCTAGTTCTGTGAAAGATGCCAGTGGTAGTTTGATACGGATTGCATTGAATCTGTAGATTGCTTTGTGTAGTACAGTCATTATCACAATGTTAATTCTTCCAATCCAAGGAAATGGTATATCCCTCTCTCTGTTTGTATCGTCTTTAATTTCTTTCATAAGTGTCTTATAGTTTTCTGAATACAGGTCTTTTGTCTCCTTAGGTAGCTTTATTCCTAGGTATTTTATTCTTTTTGTTGCAATGGTAAATGGGAGTGCTTTCTTAATTTCTCTTTCAGATTTTTCATCATTAGTGTATAGGAACGCAAGAGATTTCTGTGCATTACTTTTGTATCCTGCTACTTTACCAAATTCATTGATTAGCTCTAGTAGTTTTCTGCTGAAATCTTTAGGATTCTCTACGTATAGTATCATGTCATCTGCACTGACAGCTTTACTTCTTTTCCGATTTGGATTCCTTTCATTTCTTTTTCTTCTTTGAGTGCTGTGGCTAAACCTTGCAAAAGTATGTCGAATAAGAGTGGTGAGAGTGGGCACCCTTGTCTTGTTCCTGATGTTAAGGAAATGTTTTCAGTTTTTCAACATTGAAAATGATGTTGGCTGTGGGTTTGTCATATATGGCCTTTATTATATTGAGGTAGGTTCCCTCTATGCCTACTTTCTGGAGAGTTTTCATCATAAATTGGTGTTAAATTTTGTTGAAAGCTTTCTCTGCATCTATTGAGATGATCATATGGTTTTTCTCCTTCAACTTGTTAATATGGTGTATCACATTGATTGATCTGCATATATTGAAGAATCCTTGCATTCCTGGGATAAACCCCACTTGATCATGGTGTATGATCCTTTTAATATGCTGTTGAATTCTGTTTGCTAGTATTTTGTTGAGGATTTTTGCATCTGTGTTCATCAGTGATATTGGCCTATAGTTTTCTTTCTTTGTGACATCTTTGTCTGGTTTTGGTATCAGGGTGATGGTGGCCTCATAGAATGAGTGTGGGAGTGTTCCTTACTCTGCTATATTTTGGAAGAGTTTGAGAAGGATAGGTGTTAGCTCTTCTGTAAATGTTTGGTAGAATTCACCTGTGAAGCCATCTGGTCCTGGGCTTTTGTTTGTTGGAAGATTTTTAATCACATATTTATTTCAGTGCTTGTGATTGGTCTGATCATATTTTCTGTTTCTTCCTGGTTCAGTCTTGGCAGGTTGTGCTTTTCTAAGAATTTGTCCATTTCTTCCAGGTTGTCGATTTTATTGGCATAGAGTTGCTTGCAGTATTCTCACGATCCTTTGTATTTCTGCAGTGTCAGTTGTTACTTCTCCTTTTTCATTTGTAATTTTATTGATTTGAGTCTTCTCCCTTTTTTTCCTGATGAGTCTGGCTAATGGTTTATCAATTTTGTTTATCTTCTCAAAGAACCAGCTTTTAGTTTTATTGATCTTTGCTATTGTTTCCTTCATTTCTTTTTCATTTACTTCTGATCTGATCTTTATGATTCCTTCTGCTAACTTTGGGGTTTTTTTGTTCTTCTTTCTCTAATTGCTTTAGGTGTAAGTTTTGGTTGTTTATTTGAGATGTTTCTTGTTTCTTGAGGTAGGATTGTATTGCTATAAACTTTCTTCTTAGAACTGCTTTTGCTGCATCCCAAAGGTTTTGGGTCATCGTGTTTTCATTGCCATCTGCCTCTGCCATTACCTCTTTGATTTCTTCAGTGATCTCTTGGCTATTTAGTAGCATATTGTTTACCCTCTGTGTGCTTGTATTTTATACAGTTTTTTCCCTGTAATTGATGACTAGTCTCATAGCATTGTGGTTGGAAAAGATACTTGATACAATTTCAATTTTCTTAAATTTACCGAGGCTTGATTTGTGACCCAAGATGTGATCTATCTTGCAGAATGTTCCATGAGCCCTTGAGAAGAAAGTGTGTTCTGTTGTTCTGGATGGAATGGCCTGTAAACATCAATTAAGTCTGTCTGGTCTACTGTGCCTTTTAAAGCTTGTGTTTCCTTATTTATTTTCACTTTGGAAGATCTGTCTATTGGTGAAAGTGGGGTGTTAAAGTCCCCTACTGTTATTGTGTTACTGTTGATTTCCCCTTTTATGGCTGTTAGCATTTGCCTTCTGTACTGAGGTGCTCCTATGTTTGGTGCATAAATATGTACAATTGTTATATCTTCTTCTTGGATTGATCCCTTGATCAATATGTAGTGTCCTTCTTTGTCTCTTTTAATAGTCTTTATTTTAAAGTCTGTTTTATCTGAGATCAGTATTGCTACTCCAACCTTCTTTTGGTTTCCATTTGCATGGAATATCTTTTTCCATCCCCTCACTTGCAGTCCGTATGTGTCCCTAGGACTGAAGTGTGTCTCTTGTAGATGGCATATATACAGGTCTTGTTTTTGTATCCATTCAGACAATCTGTGTCTTTTGGTGGGAGCATTTAATCCATTTACATTTATGGTAATTATCGATATGTATGTTCCTATTTCCATTTTCTTAATTGCTTGGGGTTTGTTATTGTAGGTCTTTTCCTTGTGTTTCCTGCCTAGAGAAGTTCCTTTAACATTTGTTGTAAAGCTGGTTTGGTGGTGCTGAATTCTCTTAGCTTTTCTTGTCTGTAAAAGTTTTAATTTCTCCATCGAATCGAATGAGATCCTTGCTGGGTAGAGTAATCTTGGTTGTAGCTTTTTCCCTTTCATCACTTTAAGTATGTCCTACCAGTCCCTTCTGGTAGGGTTTCTGTTGCAGAGTTTCTGTTGAAAGATCAGCTGTTAACCTTATGGGGTTTCCCTTGTATGTTATTTGTTGTTTTTCCCTTGCTGCTTTTAATAATTTTTCTTTGTATTTAATTTTTGATAATTTGATTAATATGTGTCTTGATGTTTTTCTCCTTGGATCTATCCTGTATGGGACTCTCTGTGCTTCCTGCACTTGACTGACTATTTCCTTTCTCATGTTAGGGAAGTTTTCATCTATAATCTCTTCAAATATTTTCTCAGACCCTTTCTTTTTCTCTTCTTCTTCTGGGACCCCTAAAATTCGAATGTTGGTGCATTTAATGTTGTCCCAGAGGTCTCTGAGACTGTCCTCGATTCTTTTCATTCTTTTTTTCTTTATTCTGCTCTGTGGTAGTCATGTCCACTATTTTATCTTCTAAGTCACTTATCCATTCTTCTGCCTCAGTTATTCTGCTATTGATTCCTTCTAGAGAATTTTTAATTCCATATATTGTGTTGTTCATCGTTGTTTGTTTGCTCTTTAGTTCTTCTGTGTCCTTGTGAAACGTTTCTTGTATTTTCTCCATTCTGTTTGCAAGATTTTGGATCATCTTTACTATCACTATTCTGAACTCTTTTTCAGGTAGACTGCCTATTTTCTCTTCATTTGTTTGGTCTGGTGGGTTTTTACCTTGCTCCTTCATCTGCTGCATATTTCTCTGTCTTCTTATTTTGTTTAACTTACTGTATTTTGGGTCCCCTTTTTGCAGTCTGCACATTCGTAGTTACTGTTGTTTTTGGTGTCTGTCCCCAGTGGGTGTGGTTGGTTCAGTGGCTTGTGTAGGCTTCCTGGTGGAGGGGACTGGTGCCTGTGTTCTGGTGGGTAGGGCTGTATCTTGTCTTCCTGGTGAGCAGGGCTGCATCCGGTGGTGTGTTTTGGGCTGTCTGTGAACTTAGTATGATTTTAGGCAGCCTCTCTGCTAATGGGTGGTGTTGTGTTCCTGTCTTGCTACTTGTTTGGCATGGGGCATCCAGCCATTTCTATTTCTTAAATAGAAAGCATTGGTGGAATAATGTCTACTGAAAAGATGGTATCAATTCCGTCTAGCTTCAGCATTTGGCACAAAAACCTTGCACTGAAATATATTTGCAAAGATGTCATTCTTTGTATTCCAGGGGGCTTTGAAAGATCATTAAGTCCTTCCACGTCTCTAAGTGGAACAACTGCTTGGCCAGGTCGGAAATGTAATTGTCATGCCAGATTGTCCTCTTCTGCTTTAATCTTTTCTGCTGAAATCAAACATATATTTAATAGTTCAAATAAAGTTCTTTTAAAAATAAGGTTTGGAGAAAATTGGGAACTTATAGTTTTATTATTAGATGAATTATTCCCTAATACATCGTTGAAATTCATTTATGTGTAATGTGTATGAATTTTGTTTCTCATACCTCAGTATAAGAGATAGCACATCAGTTCATTTCTCTGTGTCAAACTGAATTTAACTCTGAGACCCACCTTTCCAACTGCTAAGTTTTGAGTCACCATCCCTCTCCCTGATTTTACTCAAGGATCTGGGTATCCTATGTGTCTTTGGGTCATCGCCAAAGAACATCCATAAAGTTCAGCTGGCCATGGTTGTGTAGGGAACTCAGTGTCCAAACTTGATGACCCATTGGGGGAGGGTGACTCTGTCACTGTGTACTGAGTGTGAACCTGCTGACCATTTATGACAGCTCCTAAGGAATGATGAGAGAGTCACTAAAATGCTAACAAAAGAATAGACTCTTCCCTCAAACACATCTGATGGTGTTGCTTCTCAATTTTTAAGACATGTAATTGTTGACACATAACTTGAGCATACAGTGATAACCAGATGTTAGAGCACAGTTCATGCACTAGAAGAGCAAGATAGTGAGAAGGTAATCAAAGGCTGCCACTTCTTAAAAGTCTTTGCTGTTCCACCAAATCAACAGGGTAGGCCTTACCTGCCAAGTTAAATCCTGGGTACCTTCACCTATTCCCCTTTCCCACTCCATCCTCACCCTTTGCTGGGCAGATTGCTTATAGATCTGAGCCCTATGGAGGGTAAATTTGATGACAACAAAGAAAATTATGTGTTTTCTCAATGGCAAATTGAGAAATGAATTTTAGGCATCTATTCCTAAAATATGCTGGAACAAATATAAAACATATGTGCAAGATTTTTTTATTGTACCATAATTATGAAACAAAAAATAGATCCATCTGGTTGAATAAATGATATATCTATACAATGGAGTGTTAAGCTGCCATCTGAAAAATGAAGGAAAGTACCTGACATACGTGACCACAGATATGGAAACATTTCCAAGCTATATTGTCAAATGGAAAAGTAAGAACGATAGGAAGGTGGGTAGATGAGACAGTTCATTTTATATGGTATCTTGGCTAGGCTGTGGTACCCACTTGTTTGGTCAAACACTAGTCTAGATGTAGCTGTGAAGGCATTTTGTAGACACGATTAACATTTATAGTCAGTTGGCCCTGAGTAAAGCAGATTATCTTCCAGAATGCAGGTGAGCCTCATCCAGTCAGTTGAAGGCCATTGGAGCAAAACACAGGTTTCAGAGAAAGAATTCTGCCTCCAGACTGCAACATAGAATTCCTGCTTGAGTTTCCAACCTGCTGGCCTGTCCTGCAGGTTTCAGACTCAAGCCTGTAACATCAACTCTTTCCTGAATTTCCAGCCTCCCCACTTTATGTATCCTATTGGTTCTGTTTCTCTGGAGAGCCCTAATTGACACAGTAGATAAATAAAATGTTAGATATAGTATGCTGCCTTTTGTGTATAAGATACCAGAGGCATAAACTAGAAACTACCCCCATTGCCCCAAAAAAAGATCAGCTACAGGAGACAATGGGTACAGGTAGAGAAAAAATGGAAATGAGACTTATTTAAGTATACCTTAATAAACTTATTTTTCCCTTGAAATATAATTTTTTGTATATTTTTTATTTTGGAATCAGGCAAAGTTTGATCTCTTCATGAACTTAATATTATTTGACTTTTAAAAATGTCACTGGGCTTCCCTGGTGGCGCAGTGTTTGAGAGTCCGCCTGCCGATGCAGGGGATACGGGTTCGTGCCCTGGTCCGGGAAGATCCCACATGCCGTGGAGGAGCTGGGCCCATGAGCCATGGCCACTGAGCCTGCATGTCTGGAGCCTGTGCTCCACAACGGGAGAGGCCACAACAGTGAGAGGCCTGCGTACTGAAAAAAAAAAAAAAAAAAAGTCACTGCATAATTATGACTAAATAATAGAGTAACTAGTTTTACACATTTTTGACTTTTTATAAAATGGAGCCATACCTTGTTTGGCAACTTGACTTTTTCCTCTAAAGTGTTTTTTCCTGATATCCATTCATATTGATATCTGTTTATTCCTTTTTCTTTACTGTATAGTATTGTGTTGTGTAAGTACACCACAATTTTTCAATTCTCTTGTTGATTATACTTGTATAGAAATTCTTGTACAAATCTTATTGTAGAAAGCAAGGGTTTCTCTAAGGTATTTGATTAGGAGTAGAATTGCAGAATTGCTTTGGATAAATGAATATGAACTTCTTCCATTTACTAGGTAATAGCAATTTGTTTCCATGTGGTTGTACCTATTTGTATTTCTAACCTGGAGTATATGAGTTTCCATTCTCCATTCTACCACATCCTTACCAACACTTATAATTGGCAGCTTTTCTAATTTTTGCTGACCTGGTGGTTATAAAACTGTCTGTTAAATTTTAAATTTCAGTAATTTTATTATTTGTCTTTAGGTATTCCATTAGTTACTCTTTAGTATCCTATTTCTCTCAATTTCTTGTTCTTTTCTAATTCATAATGGCTGGTGTTTTCAATTGCCTTAGAGTTATTTTATATTCTCTTTAGATTTCCTGTTATCTGAAGTTCTTGGGGGTTTTAACCATCCTATTATGTCTAACTCTCACCAATGATGGCGAGTTTCCCTGTGTATTTTATACTTTCTTATTATGTTCTTGTTTTAGTGGTATTTTGTTTGATAGAATCTCGGGCAGTTGAGGCTTCTATGTGTTTGTCCATGGTGTTTTTGCACTGGCTTCTGGTGAGTTGACCTGGGGGTTTCAGAAACACTTTGATAAGTTTCAACCTCAAATCCAAGGTTTTGATGCCAAAGCTGCTTTAATGCTGTAGAAAAAGAAAGATGTTCATTGAGCATGTCCCAAGTCCATTCTGAGAAGAATTCCTGAAGGACTTTTGATCCCAGTAACAAAATAATTAGTGGATCTTGAAATCTGTTCCCTTAAAAATTACATTATAAAGCTAGAGTTATATAAAACTTCAAGATAATTAATTTGTACTGATTTATTTTACATTCCTTTTTTAAATGTCCTGTATGTTCTAAATATTGTAGTCATGAAATACATAGCTACAATGTCTTCTACTTTACAAATTTTGTGGGGGTTTTGTTTTTTGTCTTTTGGGTTTTTTTTTGTAAAAAGGGCATATCCGTTTTTTAAGTTTTTTTTAAAGATGTTGGGAGTAGGAGTTTATTAATTAATTTATTTATTTTTGTTGTGTTGCCTCTTCGTTTCTGTGTGAGGGCTTTCTCTAGTTGTGGCAAGCGGGGGCCACTCTTCATCGTGGTGCGCGGACCTCTCACTATGGTTCCTCTCTTGTTGTGGAGCACAGGCTCCAGATGCGCAGGCTCAGTAGTTGTGGCTCACGGGCCTAGTTGCTCCGCGCCATGTGGGATCCTCCCAGACCAGGGCTCGAACCTGTGTCCCCTGCATTAGCAGGTAGATTCTCAACCACTGCACCACCAGGGAAGCCCCTGTGGGATTTTTTTAAGAGCAAAGTATGTAGTAGTTAAATACATCACACTCTCATTTTCTCTTAGGTGACTGAAGAAAAATGCTGGATAGTTATTTCAAAAATTATAACCCAGTAATTCATCTAGCAGAAAATACCTGAAATTTAGATAGTCTGTTAATTAAGGTGAATCCAATTAAAGCTTAAAAAAAGCAATAAAAACATCCCCCAAAGTAAGTATTTTTTCAAACCCAAATGTATGATGTGCACTTTGCAGTCAAGGCTGGCTTTGTCTTGTTACTGTTAATTCTCTGGCTGTGTTTCTATTCTGATTTGCCCGATTCTTAGTGAAAATTACTACTGTGAAAGGCCTTGTAGATGTTTCTCATCTATCCTCTTTAAAAGCAAAATTCTACCTTCTGTGATAGAATGTTTTTTTTTGTTTGTTTTTTTTTTTGGGTGTGTTGGCTCTTCGTTTCTGTGCAAGGGCTTTCTCTACTTGTGGCGAGCGGGGGCCACTCTTCATCACGGTGCGCGGGCCTCTCAGCGTCACGGTATCTCTTGTTGCGGAGCACAGGCTCCAGATGCGCAGGCTCAGTAGCTGTGGCTCACAGGGTTAGTTGCTCCGCGGCATGTGGGATCTTCCCAGACCAGGGCTCGAACCCGTGTCCCCTGCATTGGCAGGCAGATTCTCAACCACTGTGCCACCAGGGAAGCCCGATAGAATGTTTATGAGGCTTTTTTTCTCATTGTATTAGTTTAGACATTAAGTTCCTAATACTTCCACTAGGCATTGTTATAGAATATTAGGGAATGTGTGTCAGGAATATTTTTTTTCAAAAAAATTAAGTGTGGCTCTTTAATTTCTAATTTTTACCTAACAAAATCCTTGTAATAATTGTGTATTTGCTTTTCTCTGTCTCTCCACCTAGTCTTAAAAAAAAAAGAATAAACACTTATCTGGAGGTCAGTGATATAGTATACTAACAGTGCAAACTGTTTTTTTTTTTTTTTTTTTTTTTTCTTTTTGCGGTATGCGGGCCTCTCACTGTTGTGGCCTCTCCCGTTGCGGAGCACAGGCTCCGGACGCGCAGGCCCAGCGGCCATGGCTCACGGGCCCAGCCGCTCCGCGGCATATGGGATCCTCCCAGACCGGGGCACGAACCCGTATCCCCTGCATCGGCAGGCGGACTCTCAACCACTGCGCCACCAGGGAGGCCCCCAAACTGTTTTTTAAAGTAAAACAAAAGTTGTTGAATAGTCCCCAAAATGCATTCTTTTTAAAACTCATTTTTTAAAAATACACAATTTCAGGGAAATTAGTCATTTGATTTCATTACCCACAGCAAATTAAATGCAACAAATTGGGAGTACAGTCAGACTCTCACACTCACAAAATACGGCTGGCAAGAGAAAATCAAGGAAAGATGGAGGTAGAGCAGACACAAGGCAAATAACCTTGGGTCAACTAAAGAAGAGACGAGACAAGCAGTGATCCACACTGTGGTTATCCTCGGGGTTTTTTTTTTTTTTTTTTTGGCTGCGTTGGGTCTTCATTGCTGCGCACAGGCTTTCCGTAGTTGTGGCGAGCGGGGGCTACTCTTTGTTGCAGTGTGCGGGCTTTTCATTGTGATGGCTTCTCTTGTTGCAGAGCACGGGCTCTAGGTGCGCAGGTTTCAGTAGCTGCAGCACACAGGGTCAGTAGTTGCGGCATGTGGGCCCTAGCACACACAGCCTTCAGTAGTTGTGGCTTACAGGCTGTAGAGTGCAGGCTCAGTACTTGTGACACACGGGCTTAGTTGCTCCGTGGCATGTGGGATCTTCCCGACCAGGGATTCAACTCATGTCCCCTGCATTGGCAGGTTGATTCTTAACCACTGAGCCACCAGGGCAGTCCCTATCCCCAGGTTTTGAGAGTAACTCCTACATATCAGTCCTCAATTCTCAGTTTGGATGTTACTTCTGCTAGGAGACCACCCTGAATTCTTTCCGCCCTCTCCCCTGACCAGCACCTTGAAGTTCCCTTATTAGAGTATGAATCACATTGCATCGTAACTCCCTGGTTATTTACATTTGTCACCACTACATTACTGGCAAGTACATGACATTCTTTTCAGGGTGATTTTCCTAGTCTTTAACAGTGTTTGTTCCAATAAATGTGTAAAAAGAATAAAAGGATCATCACTGATGTTCACCCTGTTGACTCTGAATCAGTAAGAAAAGGTTCAATTGAAGTGAGAATTTTAAAGCTGAAATAACTCAAAAAAATTGGTCTATCATACAGCAACTATACTTCAAGTTTTAAAAATTCCAAAAACATTGGTCTATCCATTCTCATGTATGACTGAGGAAATTGAAGTCTAGGGAAGGAAAGTAGCTAACCCCAAAGAGGTTGTCAGTGATAAACCTAAGTGAGAACAAGTATCTCTTGAATATTTTTTCCAGCTATTTCCATGACCTTACACAGTTGCTGAAGATGACAATAAATTGAGTCCTTATTGTAAACCAGGTATGGTGCTCAGTGATTGACATTTGCTTTCTCATTTAGTCCTCAAAACAGCCTGATAACATTGATGCAAATATTAGCCATGTTGTACAGACTGTAAAATGTTGCTCATAGAAGTTGAGAAACTTGTCAACAGATAGAAGCAGAGTTTTTATCTCTGACTCCAGAAGCCACTTTCCACTCCCCACCCCAAACTCAGGACCCTTCCCTTAGATTCAGTTTCCTATTTATTAATGCAGGAGTGTGTGAGAGCCTGCTGGACTGACTGTGTAAATGGTTATTGGTTCATATCTCTACAAGCCAAAATCTTTGAAGAGATGGGGATTTAATTCAAAGTTAGAAGAAGGAAGAAAAAATTGAGATAAGCAGAGGACTACCTCAGTTGTAGTAATAACCTTAAAGAAATGAATGAATTTGACAGGACACTAAATATTTAACTTAGTATACTATATTCTATGAATATTAAAAAATACACCATAGTTATGGGAACATATGTATATGTGTGACTGATTCACTTTGTTATAGAGCAGAAACTAGCACACCATTGTAAAGCAATTATACTCCAATAAAGATGTAAAAAGATATATATATATATATATATATATATACACACACAATATTTACATTGGACCATTGGACTCCATCAAAGAAAATGATTCTTGAAAGATGATATATTTCTCCTGTAAAATATTTCTGAATATTTGGGACATACTTAAAAGTATGAATGTTGTGCTGATGAAACTTGGAATATGACTCTGCCTTATTTAAGTTTGTGTGAGCAGTTTGTGCAAAGAAGGAGCAACTCCTCAGGTAGTCAGGGAGGTAAGGTATAAGGATTTGGAGGGATTATATAGGGTCTGGTGGCTGCCTGGCTTGTGCCTGGTTTGTGAGGGGCAGGAAGTTGAAGAGACAAGCAGGTGACCTTCCCCTCTACAGACAAGAAGCCTACTTTAGACGTCTGCAATGAACATGATATTGGCATGGGCCTAAACTTCTATTCATTCTCCACAGATGGTGTTGACCCTACTTAGGAGGGCATTCCCCCTCCACAACTTCTCCTGAAATATGTTTAAAGAGTTTATTTGTTTAGAAATTATGGGAATGGGGGGAAGAAGTAGAAACAAATACAGATTGTTTACAGCTCTATTCCCTCTAGGAATTCTATGGGTTGGGTAAACGAAAAGATAGTCAAGAAAGAGGCAAGGGCATTTTCTCCAAGTGAAGCTATTAATGTAACACTACTTAAAATGACAGTAAGAGTCATTTCTTCCTGAGGGCCTATTGTGTGTGCATTACTTCATTTAATCCTCTCTTTCGTTTATGAGGCAGATACCTCAGTTATGCCCATTTTGCCAATAAGGAGACTCTGATATGCTTCCACAGCTGGTAATTTTTTTTTTTTTTTTGGTGTAGAATCTGAGTTTTAACTCTCATCCATTTTTATGGTGCATTACAAATATTTCCCTTTTGCATCAAGAGAAAGCAGGCGTCTTCAGCTGAGAGGAAAAAGAGAAATCAAATTTTTGGAAGTAAAAATGTGGGTTTTCTATGTGAAAGATGAGGAATTAGGAAAAACTGTCAGGAGGGGGATGTAGGAGAGGGCTGTAACATAGTTATAGACCCTGTAAAATAACCTCTGTGTGTTTATACTGCTTTTAAAATAACATCCAGGTCAGTGAGGCAATATACTATAGTGTTTAAGAGCTCTGTCATTTACTAGGTTCACAAGAGACTCTATTATATTCTTTTGAGAATCTCCTCACAGATATTGTAAGTTCTCACAGTGTTTGCTATATTCTCATCACTGCAGCCTATATTTCTTAGTAAATTGAACTACAGAAAAGTCCCTAATGCTAATTCTTTGTACCGTTGTATTAGAAAGTACACACACACTTTGATAGTAGCAGAAGAAAATGGACCTGATAACCCAGGCTCTCAAGAAAGATACAGGCCTATTTGTTCCTGAGAAGATGATTGAAAACGATGATGATGCCGCTAAAAGCAACAGGAATGATGCCATTAAAATTAATAGGAATTTGACATATTTATTTTTGTTTTATCTTATGTAATTAGAGTATTGAGGGGTTTGGTTGATGCCATGGAGCTGCTGGATCAAGCCTTTCATGCCTAATCTGATTATCCTTAGACGGTGCAGAAGCAGGCACACTGATGGAACTTACATATGCGAAACATTTAGTGTTTCTATAGAATGAGTTCTTAGAAGTGAAATTGCTGAGTTCAAGAGACTCTCAGTGCCGTTTTGTTTAAGATTGCCAAATTGCCTTTTCATAACTGCCATTCCGGTTGATTATCCCACCAAAAGTGAAAGAAATGCTTTTATAAAAATGGCTCAAGTGTTTCATTTCCACTAAAAACATTGTGGTTCCTTTATCCCAATATTACATTTTTTTCTTTTTCATATATTTGTTGTCTGTCTGATTTGAGGGTGGCAAATTATTCTCAGAGACAGTGACAATGTGCTGATATTTTATTTAACACAGGTGTACTGTGGGACTTACAATAATTTCACAAGCTAGTAGTATACAGAATAGTGTCTTTACAAGCCAATAAAGAAATAACGTACTCCAAATAAATGATAGTTTAATTAAACTATTGTTCCTCACAAGGGGAGATGAGGGGATAAAAGTCCAAATTTAGCTTGAGGTGTACTTTATCGAGTCGGTTCCTGGGGAGAGATTGCTTAACCATCCACCAGGCAAACAAAAGTGAAAACTTCCCAGTTGCTAGGGCACGTTGCTAGGGAATGATGTGGTGGTGTTAGTGAGCAAGATGATTGTCTTCGTGGGGCTGCTACCCTGGCTTTCGCCAATGCCAGTACAAGAGTCGCCTTTACCATGGCAGGAGCTAATGCCCCAAGGTCTTTGGAGAAGTATTTAGATCAGGCAAGAGTGGCCTTATCCAAACCAAACACTCGAATAGTCCTCACAAACTGTGGACATTTATAGTCTAAATGTCCTCTCACCTTAGTTGCTTTTTCATATCTTCTTTTTTTTTTTTTTAACATCTCTATTGGAGTGTAATTGCTTTACAATGGTGTGTTGGTTTCTGCTGTATCACAAAGTGAATCAGCTGTACGAATACATATATCACCATATCCCCTTGCTCTTACATCTCCCTCTCACCCTCCCTATCCCACTCCTCTAGGTGGACACAAAGCACCGAGCTGATCTCCCTGTGCTATGCAGCTTATTCCCACTAGCTATGTATTTTACATTTGGTAGTGTATATATGTCCATTGCCACTCTCTCACTTCGTCCCAGCTTACCCTTCCCCCCTCCGTGTCCTCAAGTCCATTCTCTACGTCTGCATCTTTATTCCTGTCCTGCACGTAGGTTCATCACAACGATGTTTTTTTTTTTTTGGATTCCATATATATGTGTTAGCATACAGTATTTGTTTTTCTCTTTTTGACTTACTTCACTCTGTATGAGTGACTCTAGGTCCATCCACCTCACGACAAATAACTCAATTTCATTTCTTTTTATAGCTGAGTAATATTCCATTGTATATATGTGCCACATCTTCTTTATCCATTATCTGTCCATGGACACTTGGGTTGCTTCCATGTCCAGGCTATTGTAAATAGTGCTATAATGAATATTGTGGTACATGACTCTTTTTGAATGATGGTTTTCTCAGGTATATGCTCAGCAGTGAGTTGCTGGGTCATATGGTAGTTCTATTTTTAGTTTTGTAAGGAACCTCCATACTGTTCTCCATAGTGGCTGTATCAATTTACATTCCCACCAACAGTGCAAGAGGGTTCCCTTATCTCCACACCCTCTCCAGCATTTCTTGTTTGTAGAGTTTTTGATGATGGCCATTCTGAGTAGTGTGAGGTGATACCTCATTGTAGTTTTGATTTGCATTTCCCTAATGATTAATGATGCTGAGCATCCTTTTATGTGTTTGTTGGCAATCTGTATATCTTCTTTGGAGAAATGTCTGTTTAGATCTGCCCACTGTTAGATTGCTTTGTTTGTTTTTTTAATATTGAGCTGCATGAGCTGCTTGTAAATTTTGGAGATTAATCCTTTGTCAGTTGCTTTGTTAGCAAATATTTTCTCCCATTCTGAGGGTTGTCTTTTATTCCTGTTTATGGTTTTCTTTGCTCTGCAAAAGCTTTTAAATTTCATTAGGTCCCATTTGTTTATTTTTGTTTTTATTTCCATTTCTCTAGGAGGTGGGTCAAAAAGGATCTTGCTGTGATTTATGTCATAGAGTATTCTTCCTATGCTTTCCTCTAAGAGTTTGATAGTGTCTGGCCTTACATTTAGGTCTTTAATCCATTTTGAGTTTATTTTTGTGTATGGTGTTAGGGAGTATTCCAATTTCATTCTTTTACATGTAGCTGTCCAGTTTTCCCAGCACCACTTATTGAAGAGGCTGTCTTTCCTTCCATTGTATATTCTTGCCTCCTTTATCAAAGATAAGGTGAGCATATGTGCGTGGGTTTATCTCTGGGCTTTCTATCCTATTCCACTTGTCTATGTTTATGTTTTTGTGCCAGTACCATACTGTCTTGATTACTGAAGCTTTGTAGTATAGTCTGATGTCAGGGAGACTGATTCCTCCAGCTCCATATTTCATTCTCAAGATTGATTTGGCTATTTGGGCTCTTTTATGTTTCCATACAAATTGTGAAATTTTTTGTTCTACTTCTGTGAAAAATGCCATTGGTAGTTTCATATGGATTGCATTGAATCTGTAGATTGCTTTGGGTAGTATAGTCATTTTCACAATGTTGATTCTTCCAATTTGAGAACATGGTCTATCTCTCCATCTGTTTGTATCATCTTTAATTTCTTTCATCAGTGTCTTATAGTTTTCTGCATACAGGTCTTTTGTCTCCCTAGGTAGGTTTATTCCTACATATTTTATACTTTGTGTTGCAATGGTAAATGGGAGTGTTTCCTTAATTTCTCTTTCAGATTTTTCATCATTAGTGTATAGGAATGCAAGAGATTTCTGTGCATTAGTTTTGTATCTTGCAACTTTACCAAATTCACTGATTAGCTCTAGTAGCTTTGTGGTAGCATCTTTAGGATTCTCTATGTATAGTATCATGTCATCTGCAAACAGTGACAGTTCTACTTCTTCTTTTCCAATTTGTATTCCTTTTATTTTCTTCTCTGATTGATGTGCCTAGGACTTCCAAAACTATGTTGAATAATAGTGGTGAGAGTGGACATCCTTGTCTTGTTCCTGATCTTAGAGGAAATGCTTTCAGTTTTTCACCATTGAGAATGATGTTTGCTGTGGGTTTGTCATATATGGCCTTTATTATGTTGAGGTAGGTTCCCTCTATGCCCACTTTCTGGAGAGTTTTTATCATAAATGGGTGTTGAATTTTGTCAAAAGCTTTTTCTGCATCTATTGAGATGATCATATGGTTTTTCTTCTTCAGTTTGTTAGTATGTTGTATCACATTGATTGATTTGCATATATTGAAGTATCCTTGCATCCCTGGGATAAATCCCACTTGATCATGGTGTATGATCCTTTTAATGTTCTTAGATTCTGTTTGCTAGTATTTTGTTGAGGATTTTTGCATCTATATTTATCAGTGATATTGGTCTTTAATTTTCTTCTTTTTTTTTTGTAGTATCTTTATCTGGTTTTGGTATCAGGGTGATGGTGGCCTCATAGAATGAGTTTGGGAGTGTTCCTTCCTCTGCAGTTTTTTGGAAGAGTTTGAGAAGGATGGGTGTTAGCTGTTCTCTAAATGTTTGGTGGAATTCACCTGTGAAGCCATCTAGTCCTGGACTTTGGTTTGTTGGAAGATTTTTAATCACAGTTTCAATTTCATTACTTGTGATTGGTATGTTCATATATTCTATTTCTTCCTGGTTCAGTCTTGGAAGGTTATACCTTTCTAAGAATTTGTCCATTTCTTCCATGTTGTCCATTTTATTGGCATAGAGTTGCTTGTGGTAATCTCTTAGGATGCTTTGTATTTCTGCAGTGTCTGTTATAACTTCTTTCTCATTTCTAGTTTTATTGATTTGAGTCCTCTCCCTCTTTTTTGAGGAGTGTGGTAATCATTTATGAATTTGGTTTATCTTCTCAAAGAACCAGCTTTTAGGTTTATTGTTCTTTGCTATTGTTTTCTTTGTTTCTATTTTATTTATTTCTGCTCTGATCTTTATGATTTCTTTCCTTCTGCTAACTTTGGGTTTTGTGTGTTCTTCTTTCTCTAGTTCCTTTAGGTGTAACGTTAGATTGTTTATTTGAGATATTTCTTGTTTCTTGAGGTAGGCTTGTATAGCTATAAACTTTCCTCTTAGAACTGCTTTTGCTACATCCCATAGGTTTTGGATCGTCGTGTTTGAACTGTCATTTGTCTCTAGGTATTTTTTGATTTCCTCTTTGATTTCTTCAGTGATCTCTTATTTATTTAGTAACGTATTGTTTAGCCTCTATGTGTTTGTGCTCTTTACGTTTTTTTCACCGTAAGTGATTTCTAATCTCATAGCGTTGTTGTCAGAAAAGATGCCTGATATGATTTCCATATTCTTAAATTTACCAAGGCTTGATTTGTGACCCAAATGTGATACATCCTGGAGAACGTGCCATGTGCACTTGAGAAGAAAGTGTAATATGTGGTTTTTGGATGGAATGTCCTATAAATATCAGTTAACTCTATCTGGTCTACTGTGTCATGTAAAGCTTGTGTTTCCTTAGTAATTTTCTGTTTGGATGATTTGTCCATCGGTGTAAGTGATGTGTTAACGTCCCCCACTATTATTGTGTTACTGTCGATTTCCTCTTTTAGAGCTGTTGGCAGTTGTCGTATGTATGTAGGTGCTCCTGTGTTGGGTGCATATATATTTATAATTGTTACATCTTCTTCTTGGATTGATCCCTTGATCATTATGTAGTGTCCTTCCATGTCTCTTGTAACATTCTTTATTTTAAAGTCTATTTTATCTGATATGAGTATTGCTACTCCAGCTTTCTTTTGATTTCCATTTGCATGGGATATCTTTTTCCATCCCCTCACTTTCAGTGTGAATGTGTCCCTAGGTCTGAAGTGGGTCTCTTGTAGAAAGCATATATATGGGTCTTGTTTTGTATCCATTCAGCAAGCCTATGTCTTTTGGTGGGAGCATTTAATCCATTCACATTTAAGTAATTATCCATATGTATGTTCCTATTACCATTTACTTAATTGTTTTGTTTTTGTTTTTGTAGGTCCTTTTCTTCTCTTGTGTTTCCCAGTTAGAGAAGCCCCTTTAGCATTTCTTGTAGAGCTGGTTTGGTGGTGCTGAAGTCTCTTAGCTTTTGCTTGTCTGTAAAGCTTTTGTTTTCTCCATCGAATCTGAATGAGATCCTTGCCCTGTAGAGTAATCTTGGTTGTAGGTTCTTCCCTTTCATCACTTTCAGTATGTCCTGCCACTCCCTTCTGGCCTGTAGAGTTTCTGCTGAGAAATCAGCTGTTAACCTTATGGGAGTTCCCTTGTATGGTATTTGTCATTTTTCCCTTGCTGCTTTCAATAATATTTCTTTGTCTTTAATTTTTGCCAACTTGATTACTGTGTTTCTCAGCGTGTTTCTCCTTGGTTTTTTCCTGGATGGGACTCTCTGCACTTCCTGGACTTGTGTGGCTATTTTCTCTCCCATGTTGTGGAAGTTTTCGACTATAATCTCTTCAAATATTTTCTCGGGTCCTTCCTCCCTCTCTTCTCATTCTGGGACCCCTGTAATGCAAATGTTGTTGTGTTTAATGTTTTCCCAGAGGTCTCTTAGGCTGTCTTCATTTCTTTTCATTCTTTTTTCATTTTTCTCTTCCGCAGCAGTGAATTCCACCATTCTGTCTTCCAGGTCACTTATCCGTTCTTCTGCCTCAGTTATTCTGCTATTGATTCTTTCTAGTGTATTTTTCATTTCAGTTATTGTGTTGTTCATCTCTGTCTGTTCATTCTTTAATTCTTCTAGATCTTTGTTAAACATTTCTTGCATCTTCTCAATCTTTTCCTCCATTCTTTTTCCGAGGTCCTTGATAATCTTCACTATCATTATTCTGAATTCTTTTTCTGGAAGGTTGCCTATCTCCACTTCATGTAATTGTTTTTCTGGTGTTTTATCTTGTTCCTTCATCTGGTACATAGCCCTCTGCCTTTTCATCTTGTCTATCTTTCTGTGAATGTGGTTTTTGTTCTACAGGCTGCAGGATTGTAGTTCTTCTTGCTTATGCTTTCTGCTCTCTGGTGTATGAGGCTATCTAAAAGGCTTGTGCTGCTTACATATCTTGACTGCAGTAAATAACACTGAAGTGAACATAAGGGTGAATATATCTTTCTGAACTAATGGTTTTGTTTTCTTTGGGGAAATACCTGGAAATGTAATTGCTGACACTAGAGGGTATTATGCTAAGTGAAATAAATCAGACAGAGAAAGACAAATATGATCTCAATTATAATGGAATCTGAAAAACAAAACAAAGCAAACCAAACAGAGCAGGAACAGACTCATAGATTCACAGAGTAAACTAGTGGCTGCCAGAGGGGTGAAGTGAAGTAGGGTTGGCAAAATAGGTGAAGAGAATTAAAAGGTACAAACTTTTTTTTTTTTTTTTTTTTTTTTTTTTTTTTTTTTGCGGTATGCGGGCCTCTCACTGTTGTGGCCTCTCCCGTTGCGGAGCACAGGCTCCGGATGCGCAGGCCCAGCGGCCATGGCTCACGGGCCCAGCCGCTCCGCGGCATATGGGATCCTCCCAGACCGGGGCACGAACCCGTATCCCCTGCATCGGCAGGCGGACTCTCAACCACTGCGCCACCAGGGAGGCCCAAAGGTACAAACTTTGAGTTATAAAATAAATAAGTTACCAGGGGTGTAATATAGTCATAGCATAAGGAATATAGTCAATGATACTTCTGTGTATGCTGACAGATGGCTACTAGACTTAGTGTGCTCATTTCACAATGTATTTGATTGTCAAATAACTATTTTGTATACCTGAAACTAATAACATTGTACATCAACTATACTTTCATAAAAAATAAAGTGGATTGAAGACACATAAAGAGCCCATGGAAGAGTAATATGATATATTTATCATAATTTTCCACTTCTCTTGCTCTCTGTTCATTCCTGGTATTCCAAGCTTCCTTCTTGTATAATTCCCCTTCTGTCTGAAGATCTTCCTTTAGCAATTATTTTAGAGCAACAGTTTTCTTAATTTTATTTCATCTGAGAATGTCTTTATTTTTGTTCATGGAGAATATTTTTTTCTGAAGATAGAATCCAGGTTTTGCAGTTGTTTTCTTTTAGCACGTGAAATATACTGTTCTGCTTTCTTCTTGGCTCCATGGTTTCTAATGAGAACCATGCAGCCATTTGAATTTTTGTTCATCTATAAGTAATGCGTAATTTTACTCAGTTTGCTTTCCATATTTTTCTTTGTGTTTAGTTTCCAGTAGTTTGATTGTGATTTGTCCTGGCCTGGATTTCTTCATGTTTATCCTTTTCTGGGTTTTCTGAGATTATTGAATTCATAGGTGTATGTTTTTCCTCAAATTTAGGAATTTTTCAGTCATTATTTCTTCAAATATTGTTACTATGCTGTACCTTTTCTCATCTTATACTGGTCCTTTGTTGACATGAATATTAGGCTTTTTGGAATTGTTCCACAAGTAACTGAGGCTCTCTTAACTTTTTGCCAGTCATTTTTCTCTATTTTTCACATTGGATCATTTCTATTGAGCTATCTTTACATTTTCAAACTGTTTCTTCTGTCATCTCCATTCTGCTATCTGCCCATTTAGTGAGTTTAATGATACCTTAGTTATTCTATTTTTCAGTTCTAGTTAACATTTCCATTTAGTTCTTCTTTACGTCTTCTTTTTCTGAGACTTTTAAACTTTCCAGTCATTTCAAGAGTGTTCACAATTACTTGGAGTTATTTTAAAATTTGCCCGACAGTTTCAATTTCCGTGTCATCTGGGATAGGTGTCTCTTAATTGTCTTTTTCCATGGGAAATGAGGTTTTCCTGATTCTTTAAATGCCATGTAATTTTGGCTTGTATCCTAGACTTTTTGAATTTTATTTTCTGAGTCTACTTCTTATTTAAGTCCTAAAGAGAATTTCAGCATTTTTGTTTTAGCATATGTTCAGTCTACTTGGGTTTAGGCCACAAGTCCTGAGCAGCTTTATATGGACAGTAGTCTCAGCATCAGTTGTGTGGTCAAAGCCTCTGCAATGTTACTTGGATCTGTCCTTCATGTGTACCACCTACTGGGGGATTTGAACAGTGGTCTATCCCACTATAATTTAGTTCTCAGAGTCTTTGTATGCTGTTTAGGGTCAGATCCATCCATGTTCATCCTGTGCTGAGCCCAGGAGTTCATAAACAACCATAAGGGGTCTCTTTCTGAGCTTTTTGCTATCTATAATCTCCCCCATATTTCCTGTTTTCCAAGGGTTTCCTTCTCAGTCACCTGGCCAGAAAGCTGAAACTCTAGTTATCCTTCTCTGCCATGTATTTCACACAAAAGCATCAAAGTCCAGGGCCAGGCAGTGGGAGAATAGAGGGGAAAAAAAGTCACCCAATGTTACTACTGCAGCTCCTTTAACCAGGGAAGATTACCTTCCCTCAGAGTTTTGGATCCTGTGGCTCCTGTTATTGCCCTGCTGCAATGAGGTTGTTTGGGGGCCAGGGCACAAGAGAACAGAGAATGGAAAAAAAGGAGAAAAAAACAGTAGCTTTCTACTCTCCTTTCCCACTCCTTAAGTCATTCCTAGTAGTCTTCTCTCGGATCTCTCTTTGTCCAATTAGTTCCCACTTCCTAGTTTTGAGCTGTGTTGATTTTAGGTATGGGGATAATGCAGGAGGAAAAGGAATGTGGCGGTTTTACTTTCAGTTGGGTGGTACTTGAAATCCTGGTCGTCTTCTACTATTTACTTGTTAGAGTCTTCAGTAACTGCTGCATGAAACAGAGAATAGAGCAGTGCTCACCAAGGGTTGGGGAGCAGGGGAAAGGGAGAGATGTTCAATTGGTATAAAGTTTCAGTTATGCAAGATGAATAAGTTCTTGAGACCTGCTGTACAACAGAGCACCTATATTTAACAATATACTGTGTTGTCCACTTAAAATGTGTTAAAAGGGTAGATCTCGTGTGAAGTGCTCCAAAAAAATGAGGTGAGATACAAACTTTATGATGTAATGGATGTGTCTGTTACTTTGATTATGGAGATGGTTTCATGGGTGTGTGCTTTGTATTCAAACTCATTTAATTATGGACTTAAATATGTGCAGCGTTTTTGTATATCAGTGATACCTCAATAAAGCTGTTAAAAAAATAGCTGCTGCGTGCATTTTCCCCAGATTTTCTAGCCACATTTAGTGGGAAAGATAGTGTGTGATTACTTTCTTACTCAGAACCAGAGCCTCCCATCAGCCATATGATCTTTTGTTTGCTGAGGCCCATTTTTGCTGAGGTATGTTTTTTAAGCATCATGGCCTTTTATGTATGAATCAGTTTCATCACTGGTTGAGAGTCTTTATGATAGTAGGATACAGTATCTTACCCAGAGTTGTATGACCTGCAGTGCTTAGGAGAATGATGTGTATATCACCCATTGTTACACAGAAACTATTTGTTGACTCAGTGATTACATAAAATCAATTAACTTTCCCTCTGGATCATTCCTATTAAGACAATCTAGGGGAAATCCAGTTGTTTTGAATACAGTTATGAATAAAATAAAATAGCTATTATACATTCATCTCTTTACCATAAAATCAAGTAAAAGTCTTGCACCTAAGTAAAATCCTGTTCTAATAGAGAGGGAGGAAGAGAGGGAGAGAGAGAGAGAACAAACCTACCTAACTAATTGTTAGAAGGTGCTTAATGTCATTAAAAATAATGTTCAAAATTGATTTCCTGAGGAGAAACTGCTAAAATGCCTACATTTTAGCCCTTCTGTCATTAGAGTTACATGAAATGTTTCAACCTCATGATTTGACTCAAGTCATTTGACTCGGTTTTTATTGGTAGATCAATAATTAATGGAATAGCCTGAGCAATTTCAGAATTAACTTTATTAATTTGACAACATTTATTTAACACATATCAAACTCCTACACTATGAAAAGCTCTTGATACTGTGATGGGATGCAAAAGTGAGTGAAATAGTTACTTCCTCCATGATAGAGGCTGACAGACTTTTTCTGCAAAGCATCACATGGTAAATACTTTAGGCTTTTCAGGCCGTATGGTCTGTGTCACAACCACTCGATTCTGCTGTTGTAGTGCAGAAACACATGGACAATATGTATAGACAAAAAGTATATGAATGAGCATGGCTGTCTTTCAGTTAAACTTTATTTACTAAAGCAAGTGCCACACTGAACTTGGGCTCTAGTTTGCCTGGGTACTATGGGAGTACAGGATATGAGTCCTCTAACCTAGTCTGCCAAAAATGATGCTTGCAGAAGTCTTCCTGGAAAAGGTGATGTCTGAGATAAGTTCCAAAGTAAAAGTAAAGCTAGGTGAAGAATTATCAGAGAGAAAAAGTTGGGGTTAAAGTATATTTTATCAGGAGGAAATAACATGAGCAGAGGTACAGAGGTATGTGTAAAGAATTACCCATAGATTTGGATTTTCTGAAGCTTAAAAGAAAAGGCCAGGAGTGAGTGTGTCTAAGCCGGTGTGGTGCTCAAATGAGAGATGAGTTTGGAAAGTCAGTAGGTATCCAGTGAAGGGTCTTAGGCAAAGCATCTATGTGTTCAGGTTTTCATTTTATATAAATACACTTTCTAAGTGTGTGTGGAACTCAAGTGAGATGGAAGATGATGGGGGTGGGGAAGCAAGAACGGTAAGTGCCACAATTGCTGAGTACTTCATCGTTTCCCTGTTGATCACTAGATTTTTTCCTGTTTTGGAATCTTGCCTACAAAGACACTGGATTTTATGCTGTGACTTAAGACAAACTTCAGATGATTCTTTTCCTTCCTTTGTGATTCTAAGGCAAAGCATAACCCCGATACCATCTGATGGTGAATATTTTTCCAACTTTAGTGAAGAATAATTTACAAATATACTTGTATATATTTAAAGTATACAATGTGATGATTTGATATACATTGTGGAATGATTACCAAGATTAAGATAATTAATGCATCCATTAACTCTGTGTGTGTGTGTGTGTGTGTGTGTGTTAAGAATGCTTCAAATATACTCTCATCAACTTTCAAGTATAAAATACCATATTATTAACTGTACTCACTATGTTGTACATTAGATCCTCAGAACTTATTCTTATAACTGAAAGTTTGTACCCTTTGACCTACATCACCACATTTCTTCCTCTTCCAGAGTCCCTGGCAACCATTGTATTCTGTGTTTCTACGAAATTGGCTTTTTTTTCTTTTCTTTTTTTGTTTTAAGATTCCACATGTAAGTGATGTCATAAGATATTTGTCTTTCTCTGTTTGGTTTATTTCACTTAGCATAATGTGTGCTAGATCCATCCATGTTTCAAATGACAGAATTTACTTTTTTTGTGGTTGAATAATACTCCATTACATACATAAGATATAAAATATATAGGATATATAAGATATATAACATATAAGATAACAAGGTATAAGATAAGCTATAGCATATTATATATACCATATATATAGAATTATATATTATATACACATATATACAGGTCTTCCTCCACTTATGATTGGTTTACATTCTGATAAACCCATCATCAACTGAAAGTGTCATAAGTGGAAATGCTTTTGATACAACTAACCTATCAAACATCGCAGCTTAGCCTAGCCTAACCTAACCTTACTTTGCTCAGAACACTTACACTAGCCTACAGTGGGGCAAAGTCATGTAACACAAAACCTATTCTGTAATAAAGTGTTGCATATCACATGTAGTTCATTGAATACTGTACTGAAAGTGGAAAACAGAATCGTTGTGAGGATACAACATTGTTGTAAATATATTGGGTGTTTACTCTTGTGATCCTGTTGCTGACTGCTGCCCCTGCCCAGTATCACAAGAGAGTATCCTACAGCGCTAGCCCAGGAAAAGTTCAAATGCAAAGTCTGAAGTACTTCTTCCAGTGAATGCATATTGCTTTCACACACATTGTAAAGTTGCAAAATCTAAGTTGAACCATCGCAAGTTGGGTACTGTCTGTATATATACATCTCATATCTTCTTTATTCATTTTTTGGAGGACATTTAGGTTATTTTTTGTATCTAAGCTATTATGAATAATGCTGCAATGAACATGGATGTGCAGATATCTCTTTAAGATACGGATTTCACTTTCTTCATATATATACCCAGGAGTAAGATTTATGGATCATATGGTAGTTCTATTTTTAATTTTTTGAGGAACAGCCATACTGTTTTCTGTAACGGCTGTACCAATTTACATTAGTACCAGCAGTGTGTAAGGTCTCCTTTTCTCCATATCTTCACCAATATTTGGTATGTCTTGTCTATTTGGTAGTCATCTTAACAGGTGTGAGGTGATAACTTATGCTTTTGAGGTGCATTTCCCTGCTGATTAGTGATGTTGAGCACCTTTTCATATACCTATTGGCCATTGGAATGTCTTTGGAAAAATGTCTCTTTGCCCATTTTTTCAATTGTTTGTTTTTGCTATTGAGTTGTGTGAGTTCTTTATATATTTTGGATATTAAACGCTTTTAGATACATGGTTTGCGAGTATATTCTCCCATTCTGTAGGTGGCCTTTTTGATTTATTGTTTACTTTGCTGTGCTGAAGCTTTTTAATTTGATATAGTCTCTTTTGTTTATTTTAACTGTTGCCTATGCTACTGGTGTCTTATCCAAGAACTCATTGCCAAGGAACCTTTTATTCTGTTTTCTTCTAGAAGTTTTACGGTTTCAGGTCTTACATTTGAGTCTTTGATCCATTTTGAGTTAAATTTTGTAAGTGGTATAAAGTAAAGTGTCCAGTTTTATTTCTTTGCCTGTTTTCTCAACAGCATTTATTGAAGAAACTATCCTTTTCCTACTGTGTGTTCTTGGCACCATTGTCAAAAGTTAATTGACCGTGTATGCATGGATTTATGTCTGGGCTCTCTATTCTGAGCCAATGATCTATGTGTGTGTTTCTATGCTTGGACCATATTGCTTTGATTACTATAGCTTTGTAATATAGCTTGAAATCAAGAAATGTCTGCATTTAAAAATGTATCATCACAAATAATAGTATGGTGATATAGTAATTTCAGGGCAGGTGACAATAAAGTAACTTGAGGAAATATTTTCAATGTAGACTTTCTCAAGTTATTTTATTGTCACCTGCCTGAAAATTACCGTAATACCTCAACATATATATAGGGATTAGGAATGTGCCCTCTAGAGTTAGGAGACACAAAACTTGCACAATAATAAGCAGTGGTCCTGGCAAAACAAATAACACGCTCTTTCCCTGACATAAACCCAAAATAAAACAGAACAAACCTAAAGGAAAACCAAGACTCCTGATTCAGCTATACCACTGTCCTGCAGTTTATTCACTCTGCTTAATTCTTCCCACTTTGTCATCTCTAATTCTTAATCCAGAAGACCAGCATATGTGGAATAAATAGAAATCCTTTCAGTTCATTATACTTCACCTTGGGATAGCTCTAGTTTCCAGATGTCCTGGGAACTGTTTCTACTTAGCAAATACATTTCTTTCTTAGGAAACCACACTTACTCACAAACTATCACACTGACAAACCAGATATGAAAGAGAGATACCATCCTCCATACCCAATTTTCCCTTCTTTTTATGCTTTAGAGACATAAATTCATTTTAGCTTTCATGAAAAGACTAGAGTTAACAGATTTTTTTCCCTGGAGTCATCCTAATAGACGTGTGGGCTTTCAAGTCGTTGGATCTGGATTCAAATGTCAGCTCTTGCACTTAACTATGCTTAATGTCTAAAGTGAGAAATTTAGATGTTTAAGCTCACATTCCTTTTCCATATATATGTAGATAATTTAACATAAATAAAACCCCATAGAGTTATTAAGATTCAAATAAAATTTGTAGGTGTTATTAGCTCTTTTCGGAAATGAGGAAACCAAGGGTAAATGAAGTTAAGTATGCTGTACAATCATATTCTATAATAACAAGTAACATTTTTTGCACTCAGAAAATGTTAGTGTCATATGTTCTTCTGGTATCCTCTCTTTATGGGAAAACAAAGCTTAGAGTTGATTCATAGATACCATTACAATTATTCATCTACCTAAACTGTTGAGTCAGGTCAACATACCTGGAATGAGGTGAGGTTGGCATATTCCCTGCCCAATAGGAATTTTTGCTTGGATATATACCTTATTCCCCTCTGATTTGGGAAATTTATACTGATGCTAATGTGTGTGTGCACACATACATAGCAGAGATGGCAGTCCAGCAAGAAGCCAGGGGCGATCCCAAGACTCTAGTCAGCACCATTTCTAAATTCAGTTGCTCTGAGCTGACTTAAATCCATCTTTCTTCATCTCCTGGGCAGGGTCTCTGTAGAGACATGGTAGTTCTGAGTCTGTGGCCTCATCTGGTACAAAACTGTTCTCTAATGAAAGGCCTGGGGCCAGAGACCTCATTTACTTTCCCCAGAGTCTTCACAGATGGAAATGAAGATTTCTATTTCACAAAGCAAAAGGGCATGCTGTCGGAACGACAGCGTCTGCTTCTCGATTCAATAAAGCAAATTCAAAACCTAATGTCCCCTGCTGCTGACCTTGTCACAGTGACTGTGTTTCTTCAACACGGTTGTATCTCCTTTGTAACTGTGTTTAACTCACTGCAGGGCCAGACACTTGCATGCATGGGAACAGTGCTGCAAAAGCCTTTGCCCTGTTCAGTGCTGTAAGAAGAAGGATTCTTCAGAGGTGCCGGGAGAGATCTGTGGCTGCCAACAGAAGGTTTTAGAGACAACTCTTTACCATTGTGGACTTTTCCTTTTAGGTACTATGCAGGGATAACCATTAGAATTCCATAGATACAACTTCTTCCTTTATAAATGAGGAATCTGAGGAGCAGAAGTTTAATAACTTGCCTAAACTTATATCGATACATCAGTTGGTGGAGGCATCCTAAAATGGCGGCCACGGGAGGTCTGCATGCCACTGTCCAGACAAAGTCTCTGCATTATAAACTCCTAGGAGGACTTGCTGTGTGGAGGGCCTGCTATGGTGTGCTTGGTTCATCATGGAGAGTGGGGCCAAAGCCTGTGAGGTCACACTGTCTGGGAATTTCTGTGAATAGACGGCTAAATCCATGAAGGTTGTGGATGGCCTGATGATCCACATTGGGGACCCTGTTAACTACTATGTCGATACCAGTATGTGCCATGTGACACTCAGACAGTGTGCACTGGGCATCAAAGTGGAGATCATGTTGCCCTGGGACCCAAGTGGTATGATTGGCCTTAAGAAGCCCCTGCCTGACCATATGAGCATTATGGAACCCAGAGATGAGACACTGCCCACCACCTCTGTCTCAGAACAGAACGGTGGGAAGCCAGAGCTGCCAGCTATGCCCCAGAGAGTACACACGGCATAACAGGGTCTCCTTGGCAGTCGGATCTGGAGTCTGCAGGTTGCTCTTTAAAGATCTTTAGTAAAATCTGTTAAAAAAGAGGGGAAAAAAATCAAGATCTCACACAAGAGCCTTTTTATACCGCAGGTTGTATTCTCCATTTACTAATCTCTACTAATCACTTATTTTACTCTGGACCAGTGTTTCTTTCAGATCAGAGTTTCTCCAAGTACGATCCCTGAGAAATCTGCATCAGAATCTCCTTGTGTGCCAGTTAGAATGCAGATTCCTGGGACCTGCTCCAGGACTATAATTTTCATGTCTCTGAAATTGGAGAAATTTTCATTTTTCAACATGCACCTGAGGTGATTCCTGTGAAATATAGCGTTTTTTCTTTTTCTTTTGAACTAAATTTAGACTTACAGAAGAGCTGCAGAGATAGTACAGAAAGTTTCCATGTACGCTTCATCCATTTTCTTTTAATGTTAACATTTTACCTAATAATATAGTATATCTATCAAACCAAAAAATTACCATTGGAACATTATTAATAACCAATTATGGACTTTATTCATATTTCACCAATTTTTTTCACTAACTATATTTTTGTTGTTCTAGGACCCAATTGACAGTCCCACATTGCTTTTAGTTATTATGTATACCAGATTTTACTGCTCTAGATTGTAATCCCATGTTCCACACTACAGGGGCTGAATCCTGGCTCTGAAGGCAGCCAAAGGCTTAATTCAGGTGCTCATATGACGGTACTTAAGTTCAAGCTACAATGACAGTACTCTTAATAATGCTGCAGAGATTCAGTCACTCAGAAACAAAATTGAAGGACACATAAAACACCATTCAGTCTCTCATTTTACTGATAGAGTTCCTGCATCCTAGAGAAGAAATTTGAGCAAGTTGATGGAAATATTGGAACTGTAGTCCATTTCACGTATCTCCAAGTTACCTTGTAATTTCTTTAAGCATCTGGCTTTGATTATAGTTCTTTCCTTTGTTCTCAAAGTGAAGGTCAATGAGTAGTTTTAAAAAGTATTATCCATGATTTCAGTTATCTATGAGAGGAATATGAGAAGTCTAGTATTCTCCAATTTGGCGATCAGGAAACAGGTTCAGAGAGTTAAAACTGAGGTCCCCAAGGTTCCATGGCAAGCATACAGCTAAGCCCTATCCATACCTCTACAAGCTGACTCCTGAATTAGTGCCATTCTGCAGTATGCCACACGCCTCCAGCCCTGAATTTATGC
Source organism: Mesoplodon mirus (assembly GCF_964341445.2). Taxonomy (NCBI): domain Eukaryota; kingdom Metazoa; phylum Chordata; class Mammalia; order Artiodactyla; family Ziphiidae; genus Mesoplodon; species Mesoplodon mirus. Next base: position 140,594 of record NW_028295097.1, on the reverse strand, counting down.
ACTCTGTGCTGAAACGGATATTTTGTGTATTCATATAGAACATTTGGAGGAGTGAGTATTTATACACAAATTCAAATAGGGCACCCAAATGGGGAAACTTTGTGAACCTGGCATATTTAACAATTATAAATGGGAGACATGACTGTGGGAAGGGAAATGACATACATCAGTGTGAATGTCTATTCTTGGTGGAAAAGACTAGATAATTCTAAGGTTTTTTTTTTTTAAATATCTTTATTAGAGGAAAATTGCTCTACAATGGTGTGTTAGTTTCTGCTTTATAACAAAGTGAATCAGCCATACATATACATATATCCCCATATCTCCTCCCTCTTGCGTGTCCCTCCCACCCTCCATATCCCATCCCTCTAGGTGGACACAAAGCACCGAGCTGATCTCCCTGTGCTATGCAGCTGCTTCCGACTAGCTATCTATTTTACATTTGGTAGTGTATATATGTCCATGCCACTCTCTCACTTCGTCCCAGCTTACCCTTCCCCCTCCCCGTGTCCTCAGGTCCATTCTCTACCTCTGCGTCTTTATTCCTATCCTTTCCCTAGGTTCTTCAGAACCTTTTTTTTTTGATTCCATATATATGTGTTAGCATACGGTATTTGTTTTTCTCTTTCTTTTTTAAAAAATTAATTAATTAATTTTTAAAATTAGTTTCTGCTTTATAACAAAGTGAATCAGTCTTACATATACATCTGTTCCCATATCCCTTCCCTCTTGCGTCTCCCTCCCTCCCACCCTCCCTATCCCACCCCTCCAGGCGGTCACAAAGCACCGAGCTGATCTCCCTGTGCTATGCGGCTGCTTCCCACTATCTATCTACCTTACGTTTGGTAGTGTATATATGTCCATGCCTCTCTCTCACTTTGTCACAGCTTACCCTTCCCCCTCCCCATATCCTCAAGTCCATTCTCAAGTAGGTCTGTGTCTTTATTCCTGTTTTCCCCTAGGTTCTTCATGACATTTTTTTTTCTTAAATTCCATATATATATATGTGTGTTACCATACGGTATTTGTCTTTCTCTTTCTGACTTACTTCACTCTGTATGACAGACTCTAGGTCTATCCACCTCATTACAAATAGCTCAATTTCGTTTCTTTTTATGGCTGAGTAATATTCCATTGTGTATAAGTGCCACATCTTCTTTATCCATTCATCCAATGATGGACACTTAGGTTGTTTCCATCTCTGGGCTATTGTGAATAGAGCTGCAATGGACATTTTGGTACATGTCTCTATTGGAATTATGGTTTTCTCAGGGTATATGCCTAGTAGTGGGATTGTGGGGTCATATGCTAGTTCTATTTGTAGTTTTTTAAGGAACCTCCATACCGTTCTCCGTAGTGGCTGTACCAATTCACATTCCCACCAGCAGTGCAAGAGTGTTCCCTTTTCTCCACACCCTCTCCAGCATTTATTGTTTCCAGATTTTTTGATGATGGCCATTCTGACTGGTGTGAGATGATATCTCATTGTAGTTTTGATTTGCATTTCTCTAATGATTAATGATGTTGAGCATTCTTTCATGTGTTTGTTGGCAGTCTGTATATCTTCTTTGGAGAAATGTCTATTTAGGTCTTCTGTCCATTTTTGGATTGGGTTGTTTGTTTTTTTGCTGTTGAGCTGCATGAGCTGCTTATAAATTTTGGAGATTAATCCTTGGTCAGTTGCTTCATTTGCAAATATTTTCTCCCATTCTGAGGGTTGTCTTTTGGTCTTGTTTATGGTTTCCTTTGCTGTGCAAAAGCTTTGAAGTTTCATTAGGTCCCATTTGTTTATTTTTGTTTTTATTTCCATTTCTCTAGGAGGTGGGTCCAAAAGGATCTTGCTGTGATTTATGTCATAGAGTGTTCTGCCTATGTTTTCTTCTAAGAGTTTGATAGTTTCTGGCCTTACATTTAGGTCTTTAATCCATATTGAGCTTATTTTTGTGTATGCTGTTAGGGAATGATCTAATCTCATACTTTTACATGTCCCTGTCCAGTTTTCCCAGCACCACTTATTGAAGAGGCTGTCCTTTCTCCACTGTACATTCCTGCCTCCTTTATCAAAGATAAGTTGACCATATGTGCGAGGGTTTATCTCTGGGCTTTCTATCCTGTTCCATTGATCTATCTTTCTGTTTTTGTGCTAGTACCACACTGTCTTGATTACTGTAGCTTTGTAGTATAGTCTGAAGTCAGGGAGCCTGATGGCTGCAGCTCCATTGTTCATTCTCAAGATTGCTTTGGGGGCTTCCCTGGTGGCGCAGTGTTTGAGAGTCTGCCTGCTGATGCAGGAGACACAGGTTCGTGCCCTGGTCCGGGAGGATGCCACATGCCACGGAGCGGCTGGGCCCGTGAGCCATGGCCTTTGAGCCTGCACATCCGGAGTCTGTGCTCCGAAATGGGAGAGGCTATGACAGTGAGAGGCCCACATACTGAAGAAAAAAAAAAAAAAAAAAAGATTGCTTTGGCTATTCGGGGGTCTTCTGTTTTTCCAAACAAATTTTGAAATTTTTTCTTCTAGTTCTTTGAAAAATGCCAGTGGTAGTTTGATAGGGATTGCATTGAATCTGCAGATTGCTTTGGGTAGTAGAGCCATTTTCACAATATTGATTCTTCCAACCCAGGAACATGGTATATCTCTCCATCTATTTGTATCGTCTTTAATTTCTTTCATCACTGTCTTATAATTTTCTGCATACAGGTCTTTTGTCTCCTTAGGTAGGTCTATTCCTAGATATTTTATTCTTCTTGTTGCAATGGTAAATGGGAGTGTTTTCTTGATTTCACTTTCAGATTTTTCATCATTAGTGTACAGAAATGCCAGAGATTTCTTTGCATTAATTTTGTATCCTACTACTTTACCAAATTCATTGATTAGCTCTACTAGTTTTCTGGTAGCATCTTTAGGATTCTCTGTGTCATACTCTCCTCCCTCTTACAGTTGTCGTTGCAGGACCCCCATGGAGGTCCTCGACACCCCCACTGAACAGTAGCTATTGGCCGTGTAATGATGTAAACGCTCACTACTCATGGCTCTCTTCGTTCAAGACAGAGCCACCAGCCACAAATTGAGTCTCGGAGAGAGGGGGGGGGGGCGGAATGAAAGCACCTCGTCATCTCCCTGCAGGATTCTGCCAGAGTCTCTTGGCCCGACCGTATTTATACCGCAAGCCCTTTGTGACCCATCACCATCACATCACACACCCCTTTGTTGAGCCTCCGAGCCCCCACCCCCTTGGGGCAGGCTCACCAGCCTCCCCCTAAACCAACCACCACGTCCATAGGGAACAGGCTGACCCTGCCAGGGTACAGGTGTGCGTAGGCTGGATAGTCTTTCTAATCAAAATGTTGAGAGAACCCTACTGCTTTTGTAAATAACTGGGTGTTTTCCAGTCTTGTTGTTGTTACAAATCTCCCTGCAGGGATCATCTTCGTTCTTCTGCTGAATGATGTCCTGGGGATAAAATCCTGGAAGTGGACCGTGTACTTGCTAAGGGCAGGCATCCTATGGGGATTGCTGTTCTCTGTGCCCCCAGCGTATATAGCACAGTGCTGGCAGGAGCTTAGAAAGAGTGCTACCTGTCAGAGTCCCATTGGTACTGTCATTTCCAGGATATGGAGAATTTTCTCACCCATTTTCTCTTTTCAGGGAGGCTAACTTTTTATATTTATATATATTTTTTTACAGTTTTAGAAACTGTTTTTATTGTGAAATATAACACACATTCATGAAAGTGCACAAACCATAAATATATAGCTTAATGAGTAACAAGAAAGTAAACACCCTTGTAGCTGCCACCCAGAGCAAGAAACAGAGCCCTGCCAGCCCCTCTTCTGCATGCTCCCTCCCCACAAAAGGAACCCAACCTTGGCTTCTATTTTTCTTTCTTTTCCTTCTTCTTTTTTATTGATGTATAGTTGATTTACAATGTTGTGTTAATTTCTGTTGTGTTAATTTCTTCTGTTAATTTCTGATTCAGTTTTATGTATATATATATTCATTTTCATATTCTGTTTCCATTATGGTTTATCACAGGGTAATGAATATAGTTCTCTGTGCTCTACAATAGGACCCTGCTGTTTATCCATCCTGTAGTTTGTATCTGCTAATCCCAAACTCCCAATCCTTCCCTGCCCCCAACCCCACTGAAAATCACAAGTCTCTTTTCTATGTCTGGGAGTCTGTTTCTGTTTTGCAGATATGTTCATTTGCATCGTACTTTAGAGTCCATGTATAAGGGATATCATATGGTGAGAAATGTTATTTTTTAAATAGGCTTCCCAGGTGATCCTTATTCATGTGAATGTTTGAGAACTACTGTCTTCCATTGTCAAGTTATGGCCTACTGGGGCTGAAAGAGGCCCCCCAGACCTCCTAGCCCAGTGGTTTTCCAACTTGGCTGCTGCACAGTAGAATTATTTGGTGAGATTTTTAGAACTCCCAGTGCTGGAGGGCTTACCCCACCTAAATGTCATCAGAATCTCTGGGATTGGGGTCAGGCTATCAATTTTTTTTTATAGCTCCCCAGGTAACTGCAACATACAACCAAGGGTAAGAATCACTGCAGCGGTCCAATCCATTGGTTTTACAGTTGGGGACCCCGTGGCTGCCCACAGAGGTACCATTACAGAGAGGCAGAGTGACCCAAGAGAGTCAGTGGCCCAGACAGGATAGGAACTCAGATTTCCGGACTCCTCGTTGGTGCTGCTTCTACCATAAAGATTGTGTCCCTTTGTTGAGCCAATGACAACCCTGATCCCCTGTGTTCGGTTTTATCCTACACAAAGTAAAAGATCCCCTAATGGTTTGATTTCCTTACAAGCCAGAGAGAGTTTCTGCTTTCATAAGGTGGACCTCTGACCCCAGCTATGGCCTCAAGCTCAGCCCCAGCTGCAGATTTATCCTCCCTCCACCCTAAGTGCCCTGGAGAAGCCTTGCTGGGAAAACAGGCTTCTCTTTCTGGCATTGGCTATGCACGTGTGACCTTTGAGCAAGCAACGAAAACCTTTTTCTGTGCTTATTTCCTTGCCTTCTACAGAGTGCCCATAACCAAACCAAAGTGCTTTGCTGAGAAAAGGATTGTTTTTCCATAACATAGCCTCGTGCTAGGCACAGCACAGACACCCAATAAATACTTGATGAATTAAGGAATTAATTCAGCGGTGCAAGTATACACATCACACAGTCACTTCCCCCAGCTTATCTTCTCCCTAAATTATTTACTCATTAAATCTTATTTCAAAAGATTCGCAACGTCGCAATGAAAATTTCTGTATAGTGCATCTATTTCCAGCCCTAGTGAATGGCTTAATGATACTTAATACATATCTTCTACAACAAAATTTTGTTGAACAAGATAATTTGAACTATCCCTTAGAATTTGATATAATAGAATTTCCTTTAGACAAGCAGTAATCATATCTTTACTTACCATGAGTCCTTTAGACATTGTGTAAGAGGAGTGGGAAAGAAATTTAAAGGATGAGAAATAAGCTGAACCAATGAAAACATCTCTTGTGTTTCACTGATACATGAGTTGAAGTTCTAGATTTTTAAATGTAATGTGTTGCTTTCATTTTGAAAGATCATTCAATATGAGTAGAACCTACAAGTTGAACTATTCTTTTGTAATTTCTTACTTTCACCCAGTTGTACTAACATGCTTAGTTGATAACTTTGAACCATGTGAATTTCCACTGCATGGCCAGGGTTGAAGGCCTGTGGCTATGATGAAGACATGGTCTAGACCCTCACTGACAAATGTTTATTGACCTAAGCCAGGTGCTGCTCTGGTCGCTGGGGATTCAGTGTCGTCCTGAAAGAGATGCGCTCTCTGTTGTCCTGGGACACACAGTGTGGCAGAGGAGACAGGCATCAAGGGGTGAATGATCGTAGATGGAGATAAGGTTGTAAAAGACAAGGGATGTGATTCTTTAAGAGTCTTTAGTAAAGAAACCTGACCCAGACCAGACAGTCAGGAAGGCATCCCCGAGGAAATGATGACTAAACTCATACTTAAGGTGAAGAGGGAAATGTGCATGGTTCAGGCAGAGGGCACAGAATTTACAAAGGTCCTGTGGTTGGAACACGCTTGAGTTTGGGGGGCCGAAAGACAGGTTTTCAGCTGGGCAGCGTCCCAGGCTAACATGCACGTAGGGTCGTAAAGAGTCAGCCTCAGACTAGAATCACATGGTTGTGTAATATAACCGGACTTGAAGAGTCAGTCTAAAGCTGCAGTTGGAGTCACCATGTGATCTGGATTAGGGCTTAACCAGTCCAAAACATACAGCCAACTTCAGGAGTAAGTTCAGGGCCATCCAATCATTCATTTCTTTAACAAACTTACAATGAGTTTATACTTTGTTCCATGTAGGCTAGAGGTGGTCCAGGTAAATGGAGTAGAGGTCAGTGTACAACAGTGGTTAAACCTGTCAGCTGTGGACAGACAACCCGGGACTGCATCAGGACTACAAAATGTGAGAATTTGCTCATGTCATTTAATTTTTCTAAGTTTCTATCTTCTCACCCTTTGAGTGGAGGATAGTAACAACTTTTCCAAAGGATGGTCATGAGCATCAAATGAGCCAGTGTGTAAAAAACACTTAGCTTAGTGCCAGATGCATCATAGATATCTAAATAATATTAGCTACATACAAACCAGCTGGAAAAAAATCAGAAAAAAATCAATCTTTGTTTCTAAGTCTGGGTTTTAGATGCTGAGAAAACCCCAGTGCATCTCAGGGGACAGCTGGGGAGATGAGGGGAGGTTTCCTGCCAGCTGTATCATCCACCCAGGAGACTCAGCTGGCACCTCTCTTGTCCCTTTAGACAGCTTGCCACTGGCTGGGATGGTGGCAGTGGGCCAGTCACTGAGTGTAAATAGAGTTATCTTTGCAAATTGACATAGCAATGAAATTACCAAACTGCTGTTTATCTTTCTAAATAAAAGACGGATCTTAAGTATATTATACTAAAGTAATTGAAACTCAGAAGCAGATGATGGGGGCTGCTGTGATGTCTACGCTAATGTGAGATTCCACTCTCTGGATCCCTAGTTAGGTATTGGGGGAACATAAGAGAAGAAGGTATGCTTGCAATACCCTGTGCTCAGAACTGTTAAGATGCGCTTGAATCTTAAAGTGACAGCAGCTCACCATTTGGGAAAGTTGCAGGCCCAGGTTCTCTCTAGGGATGCAAATATAGCAACTTGGCTTTCAGTTAAGATTCTGCTGTCCCCACGATAGAGTCTTCCTAATCCTTCTTCAGAGGTGCTGGCTGGGTAATCAGTCCTTTGTGCTGCACGCTGCAGCTGGCTTTGTTTAACCTGAGCTTTATTGCCAGAGCTCTCTGATGCAAGCTCATCTGCTTGGAATCCATGTGCTGTCTCCTGTTGTCTGCGTGTGGGGAATTGCAATGCCTCCACGTGGGGTTGGAAGCTGGCGGCAAAGTACAGAGCTGGGAACCTTCATGGGAAATTCCAGAACTGGCTGGTCACCTGGCTTCATTGATTTGTCCTTTGCCAGCATGGCAGAGCGAATGCAGACAAATGGGGTGGCATTGAGAATGCTACTTCTGCGCGCACTGGAAGATGTTTGTTTTTTTTAAACATCTTTATTGGAGTATAATTGCTTTACAATGGTGTGTTAGTTTCTGCTTTATAACAAAGTGAATCAACTGTACATATGCATATATCCCCATATCTCCTCCCTCTTGCATCTCCCTCCCTCTCAGCCTCCCTATCCCACCCCTCTAGGTGGTCACAAAGCACCAAGCTGATCTCCCTGTGCTCCGTGGCTGCTTCCCACTAGCTATCTATTTTACATTTAGTAGTGTATATATGTCGACGCCACTCTCTCACTTCGTCCCAGCTTCCCCTTCCCCGTGTCCTCAAGTCCATTCGCTACGTCTGTGTCTTTATTCCTGTCCTGCCCATAGATGTTTTGAAGTTACCACGTGTTACAGGAGATGAAAGGAATGTGTATAGTGGGGAGACACGAGAAAAGCAACTTAGTTCGATTAACAGTTCAAGTGAAAAAGTTTTGGGGTGGGGTAGCAAGTTCATGTAAATGCATTACGACAGTAGTTAATGGGGTCTTAGCTAGATACACCTGTATCAATAGGGGAGGGATGGTTACAGCTCCTTGAAGGATGGACGGGTACCCTAACTCCAAACAGATGTCCCCAGAGATGGGATTCAGTTTTGTTTGGAAGGAGAGTATTAATATAATAGGGCACATCTAGGAAGAGATCTAAGAAAGAGGGTAGGTCAAAAACACATATTCTGTAAAGAATAACTGAAGATCCTGGGACCGGGATGATAAGCTAAAAGTGGTGAGGAAAGAAACCATGGTAGGGAGGGGGCATGTGACTGCTAGGAGAAGAAGGGAGAAGATTCATGTCCTTCCAGATAAAATAGTAGTCAGTTGTGAGGAGGTAAATACTGGCTGAGGAGAAGAAAAAGTGTTTCTAATTTTACAACAGTGGAAGAGATTTTTGCATTATACACAGAGCTCCTTATCACTGGAGAGGCTCAGATAGAGGCTGGGTGGTCTGTTTTCAGAGACACTGTGTTGGATGGGACATTTAGCAAGGACACTCTGTTCCAATTCTGTTCTTTTATGATGGATGCATCATTATGATTAAGCCTTCAAGTCCTAGTTGTGATGTCTCTACTAACTTGCTATGTGACCTTGACCAGGTCATTCAAACTTTCTGGACCTCGGTTTACTGATCTGAAAAATGGAGACAACAATACCTGTCCAACAATATCCAACAATAATGTTACAGAACCTTGTGAGGATGGAATAATGCACGTGGAAGTGCTTCGAAGGACAGGAAACACTATGTGTAAATGATACATGAATGATGTCACAATTTGTCATTCCCCAGACATTGTCTTGCCTGGCAGTCTTAACAACATCATGGCTTTTAAGAGTGGGGGCTGAAGTTCTAGACTGCCTGGGTTGGAATCCCAGCTCTGCCTCTTGCTAGATATGTGATCTCTGGTAAATTATTAAACGTGTTGAGCCTCAGTTGCCTGGTCTATATCATGGGGCTGATAGAGATAATATTGATTTCAGAGGGTCATCGTGAGAATTAGAGACATAATACCTGTGAAGTGATTTTCAAAGGGCCTGGCACAGAGTATGCCCTGCGTAAGGTTTTGTTCCTTGCACCATTACTATTGACCTCAGCCAGTACTTATGTCTCCCGCCGTGGATTGTGACACCAGCTGTCACAATCCACTGCAGGAGACGTCCAACTGAGTTATTGGAGTATGTTCCAGACATCTCTTGGAGGGACTTAAGCCCATCTCTGAAGGTCCAAGGCAGCAGAGAACACCCATGTACACCCCTCAAGAGAAATCTAAGCATAGCTACCAAAGTTTGTCAATTTGGCGACCCCAAATGTTTTCTTTTATGTGGAAGCTCATAACATTCCATCCTAAATGTTTCATAATTGCCTCATGAACTATTCACCTGCAACTTAATAACCTTAAATTTTATGGCATTATGGTTTTATGGGAGAAAATCATTACCAACCTGGGACCCAGCTATGAAGAGAAAGTGCTGATGTTAGCAATTTATTTTCACTATACTGTAGACGTTTTTTTCGTAACTATGAGACACAGAATATTAATAAAAGAGCAAGTATAAAACTAAAAGAGGAGGAAAAAATCCTTACATTGCCCTTTCTAAAAAATGTAATATCAAAGCTGTGTTTGCAATATTTTTTCCTGTTGCCAAAAAACTGATCCACCTCCATTATAGTTGGTGTCAGTTTCTTTGGTGACACCAAAAAATTATCCTTTCTTTTCTTTCCTTATTTATCTGGCCTTTGGCCTTCCTATGCTTTTATCCACTTCTCAGTTATTTAAAAAATCTGTATTAATTAGTCATTTTTAAATTATCATCCTCTCACTATCTCACACCGTCAGGATGTTAGTTTTGGAACATCCTCGGAGTTGTCTAAGCAGGGCATATGGTCATACAGTGGAAAAAGCAGTGATTGAAGATTGAGTCTCGGTCTAGACTATCACTTAATTGATGCATAAAGTTAGCAATTCAATTACGTTTTCTCAGCATCAGTTTCCTTATAGATAAGATGGGAAATCCTGAGACGGTCAGGGAATATAATAGGTGAGGCAGCCTTTTAAAGAACTGAGCACTACATACTTGCAAGGAACTGTCCTAGCAATACAGGGAAGGCAAGGCTGGGTGTTGAAATCACTGAATCCAGTGGAGGATTGAATAGGAAGATCCAAAGGGAAAGCTGGTCCATATCAAGCTGGCAGAGAATCCAACTTCTTTCTTCAAGTTTGAGTTTTTGCTAGGAGCAGAAAAGAATAAAGGAAGACCTTTTGGTCCTCTAATATCAGCTAGGGGTGCAACTGTTATTAAAACCCTTTTATTGAAAACCACAGGGTATGTGTGCACTTCTTAGAATCAAGGACAGTGGAAAGACAGCAAAAATTAGGAAAGGTCTATTCCAGTGCCCCCCCTTTACAAATGGGAAAACTGAGACCTAGTGAGGAGGTAGATTTGGATCATGGTTCTGTGGTGGGTTAGAAGCAGACACTGGGACCTAGTTCTTTGATTTCTAATACTCGATACTTGTCTGCCCCAGAAAGGGCCACGAATGTACTATAAGTAGGGGCCTGTGGAATGGAGGGCAGGGGGTTACTAATCAAAGCAGAACAGGGCAGACGTTGGGCAGGGTCGGGGCTGAAGAAGAGCTGAGAAATGCGATTCTGCTGTAGGCAAAATGAGCACCACCTACAAGCCAAGCTTAGGAATCAGCAGGGCGTTTTTGGGGTCTGGCTAGACGTTAGTCACCCAATGAAAACAGGAGCCAGTGCCCCAGAGGCTGCACCTCCTCTCCTCCCCACAGTTGGTGCTGACTTCTACTAACATTTTATTGAAATTCTCTGGGTCCTGATTAATTTTCCTGGCTGCTTTCTTTCTTATTGCTCTCCTGACCACAAGATGAGGACAGTGAGTGCTCTAACGAATGCAGTGAGCAGTTGGGCTCAACTCACTTGGTCTAAATGGCTCTCTGTCCTCTGTCTCACAAAGCTTGGGTGATTTGTCTCCCTTGCATTTTGGGTGGATGACGGGAAATGTCAGCCGCTTGTGTCTGAGAAGCCAGGTATTACCAAGAACTTCCCTTCTGGGGCACCATCTGTAAAAAGATCATTGATTTAGTTACTGGAGGGTCTACCTGTCAGCTAAGAGAGGAAAAGAAGTCACACTTGCTGAGTGTCTGCTGTATGCGAAGCATGTTTCTGTGTCCCTTCTCTCTGGGTTCCTAGAGCATCCTGTGCGTTCTTGTAACACAGACGTGCCAAGATCTGTTTTCCCAAAAGCACTGGGAGCAACTTGAGGGCGGCACTGTATGTTTCTCAAAGTGCAATTCTCATTCTCGCCATGATGGCCAACTCATAGCAAGTTCTCAATAAATAGGTGTTCAATTAGTGAACGACTGCTGAGCGCTAACTGTAGGCTTTCTTATTCAGTGCTCTCCACCACCCTTACTTCTATTCTTACTTCCATTTTACAGATGACTAAGGCAAGGCTCAGAGGGGCTTGCCGATGGTCACATGTATAATAAGATCTGCATGACATGAAAGAGGCTATGATATGTCTACTCGTTAAACGTGCTCTCTACTTCTCGGGAGAGTGTATTATCTCTGGGGACTTGCTCAATTTCAGCCTAGATCCCAATGAAGTGTTGCCTTTGGAAGACATATATATTGGGCTTATCCTTCGTGGCAGACAGGTTGCTACAGTATCGAGCTTGTTCAACTTAACGTAATGGTGCTGAAAGGAGTATTATGGATAGAGAGGTGGCTTCAGAAAAGGCAACAGTGGATATGGTGGCATGTAAACTGGAGTCTAAGGAATTGTGGTTGTTAGAAGGGAAGATAATTCAGGATCTTCTCTGTACAGTATGACAATTGTCTCTGGCCTTGTCAATGTATACTTGAAAGTATGGACCAAATTAGTTTGATTCTTAGTGGTAATGGGGGTTACCAGTGCATGACAGGGCTATGTTAGTTAATAAGGGATTAGAGGCGGGCAAGAAGGGGAGGCCGCAAAACCCTCGCATGTAGAAAGGATCAGAGGAATCGGGGCAATAGAAAAGGGGCAGGAGGAGGCAGGGATCTGGGAGCCAAATCAAGGATGGACAAATTTAAGTGGAAGACAGAGCATTTTAGTCTGGTGGGCATGGCGGAAGACGGGCTTCTGGAGTCAAGATATTCTCTGGAAACTATACGTAAAACTTGCATATGTGTATTTCACTGGAAAGAGGATACATAGCTTCCACTTTACAAAGGGATCAGCAACTTTTCAAAGTTTTGTGAACCACTCCTTGGGGCTGAATAAAAGCAAGTTAAGGAGTCTTAGGACCAGAGTTTCAGAATGGGAGGAGGGGGCCCAATAAGTTCCCCTAAGTTGCATTTGGAAGATGGATCTATGGGCAGACTATAGTAGTGAACATTGATTGAGTGTATGATAGGTTCACAATAGGACTTTAAGTCCCCTTTATGACCCCTTTCAATATTACTTTATTCAGTACTCTCGATAGTGCTTTGGAATGCTCATCTCCATTTTACAGATGAGGAAACTGAGGCCCAAAGAGATGATGTAAATCACCCAAAGTCACATCATTTACAAATGACACGGCCATGACTGGAAATGAAAAATCTCCTTCCTGAAACTGTCATCCTAATTATATCCTGTATGGCCCCTTTAGAGGAGTAAAAAGAAAATATGCATCAGGGATGGTGGAAGCTTAACATTTTTCCATGTCTTTGTAGGTCACGTGACTGTGACTCCATGGCTGCCGTTTCCCAAAATGGCCTCAGGTTGAGTGCTTGAACTAAGTCTGTGGGATAAGGGCGGGGGATAATTATAGTCCCAGAGAACGACCATGGGGGAGCAACCCCATGGCAGCAGCAGCAGCAGCAGCAGGAGAAAGGTCCTGGAGATTTGGGTGGCTGGGGGAGCCTTCTGTTCATGGAGGAGCTTGAAGAATTCATCTGCAAAGGGGCTTTCTGGATCAGGCTGCTGGAAAGATGGTGAAAGTTGAGGCTCCCCCCTTAGAATTTACCCAGGGAGTTGCACAGATGCCCCTTGCCACCCTTCTCAGTGGCCTTCCCTGGATGCTTCTCTGTTGCTTGAGCAGCAGCACAGGAAAGTGGGCCAAGTGAGGACTTTAGATCTAGTCACACAGTCCTGGGCTCCACCCTCAGCTCTTACCCCTCCTGCCACACATCCTTGGGCAGATTTCTTAAATGTCTTAGAGCTCCCCTTCCCTCCTCTGTGAACCTGGGACAAGGACCACCTAGTACCACCTACCTCAGGGGCTGTTGTGAAGATTAAACGGAAGAATGGGGAGATAGGACCTTGCGTGTAATGAGCCCTCAATACACGGTAGCTATTGATTTCCTCCTCACCCCAAGGAAGATCCATGTCTACCATTTGCAGAAACATTCCTTGACCCAAGTAGGTTCTATTCTCTTGTCAGCTTTCCTTAAATTCCCTTTATTCTAACCTGTCACCTCCAACAGAATATGAACTTGGCTTCTCCCAATTCTACGTAAACTCCACTCTTTCAAGGAGCTAGGAAGACATCTGTTGGCCATCTACAATCATCAAGAGAGAAGGAGAGAGATGGGGTGGGGGCAGAGAGAGAGAGAGAGAGAGAGAGAGAGAGAGAGAGAGAGGAGAACTTTAATATAGTGGTGTGCTGGAGCCTGCTTGTATCATCTTATGAAAGCTGATTGTTAAATTTTTAGAATTCTTGTGAGCTGATTGACTTTAGTTTGATAGCTTGAAATTGGCCACGTTGGGAATATTTACACCACAGAAATTGTTAAATATTGAATACTACTGTAATTAGAGCTTTATTTTCTTCAAGGGCCAGTTTTAAAACATTTATCAGCATGTCACAAAATAGCTAAGAGTTGTACAGTATCTGTCACATGCTGTTCTAAAAGCTTGATAGGTACCAACTTAATCCTCATACACACCGTTTGAAGTTATTATTATTATCCCCATTTTACAGACTAGGAAACTGAGAAAGTGAGTTGTCAAAGGGCACATAGCTAGCTAGTGACAGAATTGGGATATAAACTAAGGCTGGCTGGCTGCGAAGCCTGCATTCATAGTTGGCTATACTGCCTCTTGAGGGTTCTTATGGGGATTCAATGACTCGCATAAAGGGCTTGGCCCAGTGCTTGGCATTTAGTAATTGTTTGATAAATATTAGCTGTTACTATTTATATGTGGGATTCTTAACTTATTTGAGGTCATGAGAATCTGATGAAAGCTATAGATCGATCCTTTCCCCCTAAAAGATGCACAATATGTACAGTAAACACACACACACACACACACACACACACACACACACACACACGAGTGAAGATATTAGGGGACTCATGGACTCTCCAATGCTCATTGGTCCTACGTTTACCTTCCTGGGCCCCTGCCATAAATCAGCCGGCTGCTTCTACTTCTCCACAGTCTTTGAGCGCTCCAAAGATAGGGATCCAATTCCCTTTGTGATTCTCTTTTTCTAGAGGAACATTCCACATTTCTTCAACTCATCTTTGGGGACTGTTTGTGTCCCCCACCCAAGCCACTCGCTCCCCTGTGGATGTGCTCTGATTCACTTTGCATTTCTCCCAGCGTGGGATCCAGAAGTGGGTAGTCTTAGAGTCTCCCTAATTGTTCCTGATCTCTCTGACAACTGATATTTTTTCTAGTCTCATTTTGCCTCAGGTGTCCTGCCTCCAGGGGACTTTACCCATTTTCTGGCATCTGGGATATAAAGTTGAGCTCTAGTTATACCACCGCTAACTTCACACACACACTGCATGGCACACCCTACAAACACACAACGGGAAAAGAATTCTGAATATGTGAACACACATCTTGAAGCTTCTTGACTTGCTTCATCTGGATGTCAGTGAGCTGGAGACATCTACGTTGGTCTCCTCCTGCCTTTTAAACTTTCCTTGTCACCCCCGTTCCTCTTCCTAAACCCCTAACCCCTGCCAGCATGCCTGCTCTCCAGACCTTGAGTGCAGCTTACTTTGACCTGAAGAAAGAAGAAGAACAGCTAATTACTTAGTCTTTCAGTAGGTCAGAAATTTTGTGTACGTTATCTCATTCAAGTAAACCCACGCAAAAAGCCCATGAAGTAGGGCTTTTAAAGGAAACTAAAGCTCAGAGATGTTAAGTAACTTGTCCAAGGCTTCACAGCCAATAACTGGAATTCAACCTCTATCTGGTAACTCTAGGTTTGCACGCTCTCCCTCGTTGTGCACGGACTCCTTTTCCTATGTAATAGCATTTACTAGTGGCCTGACATGTGGCCCCTTCCCTGAAACTCTACACTTATCAGTGGGCTTTGGAAGTTTACAGCGTTTATAAGATTTAAAGGGATTTCAGTCACTGGGCACTGGGGAAATTCTTGCAGGTGAAGGAAGGATCTTCACAATGCTGCCACACAGGTGTTTCCTCCCCCACCAGCCTTGTGGCCCACAGACTAGGTGGGAGCAGGCTACAGCCCCTCTTCCTTTTCTTTCCACCTCAGGGGGAAACGGGTTAACCCCCTTATGGAAAATAAAGTCAGCCTTCCTTGCAAGGGTCCCTGAGCTGGATTTCTGATAGTCCAGGAAGCCATTTAAATAAGAACCTCGGTGTTGAAAACCTGCCAGGTAGGCATCCTTCCAGCTTTCTGTGGCTAACCAGCGGCCCCTAGTGGCCAGTGGCTCCAAGTGCGGTGAGCGGGGAGCTTTGGCTGTTTCTGCGCTCACCTCTGGCTCTGCCCTGCTCCGTTTTCAAACACTGGATTAATGCCCCAATCAACATATTTTGCAGTACTGGGACAGCCAAATGGTGGAGTCTAAAACTCTGGGCAAAGAGGGCATGACGATGGGTGATCTTACCTGTAAAATCAGGAACCAGGCTGTCCCTAAAATCTTTCTCTTTTGAATATTCCAGACCACAAACCTAGCAGGTAGACAATACTGTTATCCGCGTTTAGCTGCTGGGTAAACGCAGGGCAGAGAGTTGAAGTAGCCAGGGACACACTGGTTAGTGGGAAAGAACAGTCAGGTTTCTGTGAGCACAGATTCTCAATTTGCCAGGCAGGCCTAAGGCAGCGTGTGTGTGTGTGTGTGTGTGTGTGTGTGTGTGTTGTGTTGGCATGACTGTGGTCTGGTTTTGGGAATAATACCGACAGCTGGCATTTAAGAATTCATCCTGAGGCAGGCAAGTGGTAAATGCTCTTATGTGGAATACCCCCTTCATTCTTCCCAGCTGCCCTGTGAGATACACATCTCCAATGTACAAATGGGAATGTGGCTTCTCGGCAGGGCCCAAACTGCCAGAGGTCATACAGATTAAAGGAGGAGCCGGGAATTAGGACCCAGCTTGTTCAACCCCAAAGCAATGGCTTGAATTTACCTTCGTGTATTGCATGAGAGTTCTCCTTGTAGCCAATCTAGGTTGTTGGTCCTTAGTACTCATTCACCTGCCATATTTCCCCCACTCCCTCCTGCTTGGCTTGGTGCTAATGAGAGTTTCGGCTGGTAAGAGCCCAGGGGACTGTGGACGTCTATTCGTCAGTTTCTCTCCGAACATAGACTTTGTATTTGGGAGGAAGTCCACTCCTCTTTGTGTGTCTGATGCTCTCAGCCATCCTCTCTGATGCTAGTGGGTGGTGGGCGGGATGGGACTCGGTCATTTCCTGGAGTCCTGGAGGGTTTCCATTGGGGAGGCACATGGAGACAGTATAACATGGTGGTCATGAGGCAGGCTTTGGAGTCCTGAGACACTGAACAGCTACTAAACCATTTAAGACTCGGTTTCCTCGTCCACTAAATGGACACAATAGTGCCTATCTCATAGGGCCATTGCAGGAATGAAATAAGACACATACATATGATATTCTTAATACAGCACCTGTCACAGGGTAAGTCTCCCTACTGTGTTCATGAGCAAAGGAACACATGGTAACATGATCTGTTTCCTTGGGAAGGGTGCCAACAGCGTCACTAACCATCAAGAGATCTGGCCCCTTGTTAGGTGTTAGCCGGTGAGATTAAGTGGTTTCCCTTGCAACATAAAGCAATTGACTTAGGGTTGTAGCAAGAACAGTGGGCTGGTGGAAGACAGCCGATGCCAAGGAGTCCCCCTCCCACAGGGATAAAATGGCTGGCAGGAGACAAACGATGACAAAGCCTTTATTGGGAACCATGATACCCAAATTCCTTGGCAGGAGAGTAGTGAGTCTTGGGAGCAACAGGGGATATAGCCACGGAAGGATTAATTGGCCTCAAAAGGAATTGCCGGGGCTTCCCTGGTTGAGCAGTGGTTAAGAATCCGCCTGCCAATGCAGGGGACACG
Source organism: Mesoplodon mirus (assembly GCF_964341445.2). Classification (NCBI taxonomy): domain Eukaryota; kingdom Metazoa; phylum Chordata; class Mammalia; order Artiodactyla; family Ziphiidae; genus Mesoplodon; species Mesoplodon mirus. The sequence goes on along the minus strand of NW_028295097.1, from coordinate 123,170 downwards.
GGTTCGAGCCCTGGTCCAGGAAGATCCCACATGCCACAGAGCAACTAAGCGCACGCTCCACAACTACTGAGCCTGCGCTCTAGAGCCCATGTGCCACAACTACTGAGCCTGTGTGTGCCACAACTACTGAAGCCCACACCCCTAGAGCCCGTACTCTGCAACAAGAGAAGCCACTGCAATGACAAGCCCGCACAGGGCTGCAAAGACCCAATGCAGCCAAAAATAAATAAATAAAATTAAATTTAAAAAAAGGAATTGCTGTGACTTAATAGCTTTATTGAATCCATGGTGTTTAGCCCATTGATTCCTGTTTGCTTTCATTCAGGGCTATGCAGGAGCGATACCATTGCTTTGCCTGGTCATATGGATTAGCCAAGATCCCTCCCGCTGTGGCCTTGTGTTTGTCCTTCTTCACGTATGTCACCGTTCCCTCCTTCCCCCCTGCTTTTTTTTTTTTTTTGGCGGTACGCGGGCCTCTCACTGTTGTGGCCTCTCCCGTTGCGGAGCACAGGCTCCGGACGCGCAGGCTCAGCGGCCATGGCTCACGGGCCCAGCCGCTCTGTGGCATGTGGGGTCCTCCCGGACCGGGGCACGAACCCGTGTCCCCTGCATCGGCAGGCGGACTCCCAACCACTGCGCCACCAGGGAAGCCCGAAGCTGAGCTCTTGAACGGGAGTGACCCTTCAGAGAGGGTCTGTGTTGGGCTACGATGGCCTGACCTTCACACTCCACATCAATCAGTTCTTGCCGTGCACCTCGGGTGAGGAACCCAGGCAACTTCCAAACTCACTGCCAGCTGAAGGCTTTCTGTGGGAAGCACCCCCAGCAGCTGGGGCCACAAGTCCTTCGTTGAAGACATGTCCACCCCACGTGGATATTTCAAATGGAACGGTGTCTTTCAAAACATACCCTCCAATCTCCTCATTATATAGATCCTGTGGCCAAAAATAGGAAGTGACATGAAGTCCCATGTTAACAGCCCCCCAGCCAAATACTTCTTTTCACAGAAACCACAGTACCCTCCACAAAGTGCACATTTGATCAGGCCACTCCCCTATTTAGAACATATCATGGCTTTGCATCACTCCAAGGTCAGAAATCAAAATCCTTTAAATGGACCTCAAAACCTTGCATGGCGTGGCCCCTGCTGTGTTCCCCAGCATCACATCACGCTTGCTCTGCCAGCCACGACACTGCCTCCAATATGCCTCCCACCATAGCACGTCTTTCTTCTGTCTGAAAGACTCCAGTCGATCACAACAATCCTGTGAATGACCTTATTTTGCTGTAGGGAAAAAAACCCCTTCTAGTATGTATGTGTGTTGCCAGACTTGAAGTTTGGGACATTGGTCGGTTTGTAATCAACCATCCATTGCCTAATTGCACTTGGCAGCTGCAGAATTGCTACCATGGTGATGAATATTGCTGTCCAAACTATTGGCCTTGATCTGATAGGGTGTACTGACTTGATACCCAAATTGATGTCTCCCTCCAGAGGAAGATGCCTGTTGCTTTGAAATACGTAGGTATCTGTGCATGTGCCTCTTGATGAACTGTCAAGATAGAAAAGGAAATCCAGAGCAAGTGCCAGGCGGGGCACGTTGCGGTGGGCAAGTCCCCACCTCCACTTTACTACTTCACTGGAGGTGTAAATTGTGTCAACTGTGGGTCTGCTCAGCGAACGCCCTGCATAGTGGACTGACTAGGTTCGTGTTAAAGAAGTCCTTTGGGGTGAGGGAGTGAGAATGCGTAATACAGGCTAAGAAAGACAAAAGGTAAAGCCAAGGGTGCAGAATCCTAAGATGAAGCTGTTTTACCTAGGCTGATTCAGCCTCTGGCCTAGTGAAAATCTGGGGCTCTGAGTCAAAGGCTTTGGAAAGAGTTCCCCTTCATCTCCCTCCTCTACCCCGTAACTCCTCACATTTCCGGAAGGCTTCCCCCAAATCCCTCTCAGGTCTGAGAGAACACGGCTCTTTCTCTCCTCTTACCAAGACCCACTGCTTCAAGAGTGAACTCCAAGGACACATTGATCCCCACAATCTATTGGTCTTTGTGTATCGGGAATCACAGGATGGGATTTTCCAGCCACCCACCAGAGCAACTGAGAAGGGCTTCCTCTCATCCTCCCAAGCTACCACTCCTCCCAGAATCCGTATCTTATTTCTCACCTCCTCCACCTCTACCACTTAATTTGCTCTGCAGAGAAAGTCCCTAAGTTTTACTGGAAACCCAACTTCCATCCTAGTAGACCCTGTTGTCACAGAAGGGGATGAGCAGAGAATTGCAAGGCTAGCAGATGACTCCCCGGCTCATACAAACACACATGGTTCTCAGAGGCATTCTTCTCAAATCCAATGGTTGTTAACTGTCATCAACAGTTACTCTAGTCCAACTGTTACCAACTGTTGTTAACAATTTAATGATTTTCATGGACTCATGAAATTTATTTACAACTTTTTTTTAATTGGAAAGACTTTTTTATGATGGACATTTAAAAATGCATAATCTCATTATGAAATGAGGTTTCATAATCTCATTTACGATTTTTTTATTTTTAGAATCGCTTTCCACATGCATACATAATTTACAGAGTTCATCAGTACAGAGCATTTTGGATTATTCTGTTATTCCTTAACAATATATCTAAACCTTTCTTGTGTTCCTGGATAGTGAGTATTTATGTCCCTTAGTTTCTTTATCTTATAGTTATTGAAAGATATCTTTCAGACTTTGTCATCCATCTCTTGTGCATATATTGAAAGGAAAACAAAAGTGAAACAAATTGGTTGAGATATTTCTAAGGCAGTGACTGCCACTTGGCTGACAGCAGTATAAAAATCATCCGGATGTCAGAGATGTTAAAATAAAATGGAAACGACAATACATTCCCACGGACATACCCCTTTGCATAATAGAAACATTCCCACTCTGTTGAAGCTTTTCCTCCCAGACCATCCCTCCCTTCTTTTTACCCTACAGAAATCCACTATTGTGAATTTTGTGTTTATCATGTCCTTGTTTTTTTTCCTCCCCTTTTAGCAAATGTGTGCCCCTACTCATATTGCTTGATGTTGTTTTTGAACTTTTCTACAAATGGAACTGTATTGTCTGTATTTTTCTGACTTGCTTTTCTTATTCGACATTACGGGAGACTCCCCCATGCTAACCTGTACAGCTGCTATTCATCTTCACTGCTGTGTCATATGCACTGTAGGCATATGATACGATTGATCATTTCTCCCATTTGGCGAACATGTGGACTGTTTCCAGGGTTTTGCTAATACAGTTTTACTACAAACATTCTCCTAGTTGTCTCCTGGCAAGCGTTTGTGAGAGTTTACCCAGAGTATATACCCAGGAGGAAGAAGAATTTTAAGATTAAAATCAGGTGGGCCAAACTTTTCTGCGACTTTGCAGGCCATGTGGTTTCTGAGACAGCTCCTCAAATCTGTCATTTTCATGTGAAAGCAGCCTTAGACAATATTTAAATAAATGACTGTAGCTATGCCCAATAAAACTTTATTCATAAAACCAGGCAGTTGGCAAGATTTGACCCTCAGGCTGTCAGTCCTGATCAAGATGATAAACTTCACTATTCTGGTTGCCTACAAATGCTGAGGAACCCCTTCTCTTCTTCCCTGATTATCCCTAGAGGAGACAGGAGTCCTGTCTTCACTTAGTCTATGGACTGGACTGAATGACCATGTTCAGGGACCTTCAGGGAGAAAAAGAAGGGCATGGGGACATGCTGGTGGTGATGCTTCCCAGCCCGTAGTCTGTGACTTGCAGCCATAGTCTTGGGGAAACCAAAGGCAGAAAGGGGTTGAGGCAAGGCAGGGCACTAATGCTGGCTCTGCTGGGCGTGGGTGGGAGGTGGGGGTCCTGCTTGACTGGAGGCTGGGGTGTCAGGCCAAAGCACAATTCGCATCAGAGAAGTCCCTACCAGGCGAGGGGACATAGAAAACACAAGATAGCATTTCTTTTGGAGTTGTATGGTTTCCTTTATTAAAGAAAGTAGGAATTGCCTCTCTAGGGAAGGATCCAAGCCAACCGGGGCTCTGTCTGCCTCTCAATGGTCATGTGTGAGCCTTGTTTCTGAATCAGGAATGACTGAAGCGCCTAAAGAAGGAGAGGATCTCACTGGATGCCTTACTTCGAGTCCCCGAACTGGTGGCGGGCTGGCTCTTCCTCCGTCTGCGAGCTGTCCTCCCCTCCTTTGTCGACTTTGGGGTTTTCATGGCCGCATGAGGACCAGTGGGAGGATGGTTTCTGGGTCTTGTCCCCTCCTGTCCTGTGGTGACCTCCACCTGTCCTGCGGTGATGGGAACATTTCCTCGATGAAGACGTGTCCTTCTTTCCTTTTTTTCCTTCCAGGCTTCATCCCTGGGGTGGGAGACCTTCTGGCTTCCATCCCGTTCAGACGTGTAGCCTTCGCTCTGCAAGGTGGAGACCACGGGGGCTGCGACCTTCCCTTCAGCTCTTCCAGCAGCAGGCTTGCTGGTTGTGACCGCACCTGGCAACACCATGCTCACGCTGCTCTCTGGACCGCCTGCCCCCGTCGAGGATGTGCTGGCAACATCCGCCGAGGCCAGGTTCGTGTCCTGCGGGGATAGGCGGGCAGCACCTGCAGTGGCCTGGCCGGATCCGCTTTCTCCTGGATCCTCGATGGTGGCTCCCGCCAGGCCCACGGTCATCCCTGCCGCCGATCCTTCGGCGCCTTTCAGGGCTGCAGTTGATCCACGGGGGGCATGATGGATTCCCTCTCCCCCCACATAAGCACAAGACGTGGCTCCAGTCACGTCACGACGCTTGTGAAGCCCAACCTCATCCTGATCCCTTTCTCTGTGGAGCTCTGTGGTCTGAGCCAAGGGGAGGAGAAACAGGTAAGATAGAGATGAGAGAAAGTGAGCTCAGAACTGTCCGCTCCTCTCTCATCCTGGAGCTGAGCAACTCAAGGCCTTATACTTAGAATAACCTTTGACATCACCCAGTCTAAGCTCCCATTGGATGCAAGACCCCATCTACTGCACCCCTGTCAAACGGCCACTCCACTTTACTTGAACAGTCCCAGGGCCAGGGAGAGCACTGATACAATTCTCCATGATGCTATACACTTTAACTTTGTACCCTTGTGCTTCTCTCCCTGCAGGACAGATTCCTAGAAGTGGGGTTCCTGGGTCAAGGGATGCACACCACCTACATTTTGGTGACTCCACGGGTTGGGCTGATTTGCGTCAGCATGTCGGAGTCCCGGGGAGACACAATGAAGGAAGGATTTCCTAACTGTGAAGGATGTTCCCCAACTCCTGAGACTACATGGGCTGGGGTAAGTGTTCAGGAAGAGACCAGACAGGATGCTGTAGGAGGGATTACAGCCCTGGTGATGAGACCAGTGCAGCCGAGATGGTCCCTAAGGTCTCTCTGAAATTCGGCCTCGTGGGACAAGGTGGAGAAGCACTCGGAACCTCTCCAGTGTGGTGACTCCCGTAGTGATAGCTCGTTTGTCCCTGACCCTTTTCAACGGTAGAAGGTATTTCCCAGGCGAGTCTCAGAGAGCACCAAAGGCTATGAAGGACCAGCTTTGCCCTGCTCTCCCAAAGCACCCTGCCCCGGGTTCTTGAGTCCCTGTAGGTGCTTACCACTAGGATGTTGGCATCGTCTGTAGTCGCTGCATCTCCAGTTTGGAGCATCGGGGTACCGCTGTAACTGTCTACCGGTGGTCTCAGGATATAGACAAGCTTTTCCCAATAGGAAAAGAGGTCTTCTTGTGCGTCGGAAGAGGGGCACAGCTGCAGGTAGCAAGTCCGGCCGGTAGCAAGATCCAGGCACAGCTGCTGTTTCTCCCGGTTGTGGATGGAGATCTTGACAAACTTCAAGGGGAGCAGCCTGGTGAGCTCTAGGGTCTTCACGGGCTTGCAACCTCTCCCCTTGGTGATCCCGGCACAGACTTTCCTTGGTCGGGCCAGCAGCATGACGTCAGGTAGTGGGAAGAGGGGGCTGGTGGATGCGACGCCCACAGTCACCGTTCGGACGCGGTTGTCTAGGTCAATCAGTTCTCCTTCCTTGCTGACCTGGATAAAGTCGCTCTCCAACATGGGAGCGTACTTGAAAATGTCATACTCTCCTCCCTCGTACAGTTGTCGTTGCAGGACCCCCATGGAGGTCCTCGACACCCCCACTGAACAGTAGCTATTGGCCGTGTAATGAGGTAAACTCTCCCTGCTCATGGCTCTCTTCGTTCAAGACAGAGCCACCAGCCACAAATTGAGTCTCGGAGGGAGAGAGAGAGAGAGAGGGAACGAAAGCACCTCGTCACCTCCCTGCAGGACTCTGCCGGAGTCTCTTGACCCGACCCTGTTTATACCGCAGGCCCTTTGTGACCCGTCACCATCGCATCACACACCCCTTTGTTGAGCCTCCAAGCCCCCACCCCCTTGGGGCAGGCTCACCAGCCTCCCCCTAAACCAACCACCACGTCCATAGGGAACAGGCTGACCCTGCCAGGGTATAGGTGTGGGTAGGCTGGATAGTCTCTCTACTCAAAAGTTTGAGAAAAGCCTCCTGCTCTTGTAAATATCTGGGTGGTTTCCAGTCTTGGTGTTGTTACACATCTCCATCATCTTGGCGCTTCTGCTGAATGACGTCCTGGGGATAAAATCCTGGAAGTGGACCGTGTACTTGCTAAGGGCAGGCATCCTATGGGGATTGCTGTTCTCTGTGCCCCCAGCGTATATAGCACACTGCTGGCAGGAACTTAGCAAGAGTGCTCCCTGTCAGAGTCCCACTGGTACTGTCATTTCCAGGATATGGAGAATTTTCTCACCCATTTTCTCTTTTCAAGGAGGCTAACTTTTTATATTTATGGGTTTGTTTGTTTTTTTTACAGTTTTAGAAACTGTTTTTATTGTGAAATATAACACACATTCATGAAAGTGCACAAGCCATAAATATATAGCTTAATGAGTAACAAGAAAGTGAGCACCCTTGTAGCTGCCACCCAGAGCAAGAAATAGAAGCCTGCCAGCCCCTCTTCTGCATGCTCCCTCCCCACAAAGGGAACCCAACCTTGGCTTCTATTTTTTTTCTTTTCCCCCTTCTTTTTTATTGACGTCTAGTTGATTTACAAGGTTGTGTTAATTTCTGTTGTGTTAATTTCTTCCGTTAATTTCTGTTTCAGTTTCATGTGTGTTCTTTGTATATTTCATGTAGAGTCTTTTTCCTATCCTTTTCCATTATGGTTTATCACAGGATACTGACTATAGTTCTCTGTGCTCTACAGTAGGACCCTGCTGTTTATCCACCCTGTAGTTTGTATCTGCGAATCCCAAACTCCCAATCCTTCCCTGCCCCCAACCCCACTGTAAACCCCAATTCTCTTTCCTATGTCTGGGAGTCTGTTTCTGTTTTGCAGATATGTTCATTTGCATCGTACTTTAGAGTCCACGTATAAGGGATATCATATGGTGAGAAATGTTATTTTTTAAATAGGCTTCCCAGGTGATCCTTATGCATGTGCATGTTGGAGAACTACTGTCTTCCACTGTAAAGTTATGGCCTACTGGGGCTGAAAGAGGCCCGCCAGACCTCCTAGCCCAGTGGTTTTCCAACTTGGCTGCTGCACAGTAGAATTATTGGGTGAGATTTTTAAAACTCCCAGTGCTGGAGGGCTTACCCCACCTAAATGTCATCAGAATCTCTGGGATTGGGGTCAGGCTATCAATGTGTTTTTTTGTTTGTTTGTTTGTTTTTGAGCTCCCCAGGGAACTCCCAACATACAACCAAGGGTAAGAATCACTGCAGCGGTCCAATCCATTGGTTTTACAGTTGGGGACCCCGTGGCTGCCCACAGAGGTACCATTACAGAGAGGCAGAGTGACCCAAGAGAGGCAGTGGCCCAGACAGGATAGGAACTCAGATTTCCGGACTCCTCGTTGGTGCTGCTTCTACCATAAAGATTGTGTCCCTTTGTTGAGCCAGTGACAACCCTGATCCCCCCGTGTTCTCTTTTACCCTACACAAAGTAAAATAACTCCCAATGGTTTGATTTCCTTACAAGCCAGAGAGAGTTTCTGTTTTCATAAGGTGAACCTCTGACCCCGGCTATGGCCTAAAGCTCAGCCCCGGCTGCAGACTTGTCCTCCCTCCACCCTACGTGCCCTGGAGAAGCCTTGCTGGGAAAACAGGCTTCTCTTTCGGGCAGTGGCTATGCACGTGTGACCTGCGAGCAAGCGACCAAAACCTTTTTCTGTGCTTATTTCCTTGCCTTCTACAGAGTGCCCATAACCAAACCAAAGTGCTTTGCTGAGAAAAGGATCGTTTTTCCATAACATGGCCTCGTGCTAGGCCCAGCACAGACACCCAATAAATACTTGATGAATTAAGTAAGTAATTCAGCAACGCAAGTATACACATCACACAGTCACTTCCCCCAGCTTACCTTCTCCCCAAACTATTTGCGTATTAAATCTTATTTCAAAAGATTCGCAACCTCGCAATGAAAATTTCTGTATAGTGCATCTATTTCCAGCCCTAGTGAATGGCTTAATGATACTTAATACGTATCTTCTACAACAAAATTTTGATTCTGGGGTCTCAGGCCAAAGCACAATTCGCATCAGAGAAGTCACTGTCAAGGCACTACCAGGCGAGGGGACATAGAAAACACAAGATAGCATTTCTTTTGGAGTCGTATGGTTTCCTTTATTAAGGAAAGTAGGAATTGCCTCTCTAGGGAAGGATCCAAGCCAACCGGGGCTTTGTCTACCTCCCGGTGGTCATGTGTGAGCCTTGGTGCTGAATCAGGAATGACTGAAGCGCCTAAAGAAGGAGAGGATCTCACTGGATGCCTTACTTCGAGTCCCCGAACTGGTGGCGGGCTGGCTCTTCCTCCGTCTGCGAGCTGTCCTCCCCTCCTTTGTCGACTTTGGGGTTTTCATGGCCGCATGAGGACCAGTGGGAGGATGGTTTCTGGGTCTTGTCCCCTCCTGTCCTGTGGTGACCTCCACCTGTCCTGCGGTGATGGGAACTTTTCCTCGATGAAGACGTGTCCTTCTTTCCTTTTTTTCCTTCCAGGCTTCATCCCTGGGGTGGGAGACCTTCTGGCTTCCATCCCGTTCAGACGTGTAGCCTTCGCTCTGCAAGGTGGAGACCACGGGGGCTGCGACCTTCCCTTCAGCTCTTCCAGCAGCAGGCTTGCTGGTTGTGACTGCACCTGGCAACACCACGCTCGTGCTGCTCTCTGGACCATCTGCCCCCGTCGAGGATGTGCTGGCAACATCCCGCCGAGACCAGGTTCGTGCCCTGCGGGGATAGGCGGGCAGCACCTGCGGTGGCCTGGCCGGATCCGCTTTCTCCTGGATCCTCGATGGTGGCTCCCGCCAGGCCCACGGTCATCCCTGCCGCCGATCCTTCGGCGCCTTTCAGGGCTGCAGTTGATCCACGGGGGGCATGATGGATTCCCTCTCCCCCCACATAAGCACAAGACGTGGCTCCAGTCACGTCACGACGCTTGTGAAGCCCAACCTCATCCTGATCCCTTTCTCTGTGGAGCTCTGTGGTCTGAGCCAAGGGGAGGAGAGACAGGTAGGAGAGAGATGACAGAAAGTGAGCTCAGAACTGTCCGCTCCTCTCTCATCCTGGAGCTGAGCAACTCAAGGCCTTATACTTAGAATAACCTTTTGACATCACCCAGTCTAAGCTCCCATTGGATGCAAGACCCCATCTACTGCACCCCTGTCAAACGGCCACTCCACTTTACTTGAACAGTCCCAGGGTCAGGGAGAGCACTGATACAATTCTCCATGATGCTCTACACTTTAACTTTATACCCTTGTGCTTCTCTCCCTGCAGGGCAGATTCCTAGAAGTGGGGTTCCTGGGTCAAGGGATGCACACCGTGTACGTTTTGGTGACTCCACGGGTTGGGCTGATTTGAGTCAGCATGTCGGAGTCCCGGGGAGACACAATGAAGGAAGGACTTCCCAACTGTGAATGATGTTCCCCAACTCCTGAGACTACATGGGCTGGGGTAAGTGTTCAAGCAGAGACCAGACAGTCAGGATGCTGTAGAAGGGATTACAGCCCTAGTGATGAGACCAGTGCAGCCGAGGTGATACCTAAGGTGTCTCTGAAATTCGGCCTCGTGGGACAAGGTGGTGCAGCACTCGGAACCTCTCCAGTGTGGTGACTCCTGTAGTGATAGCTCGTGTGTCCCTGACCCTTTTCAACAGTAGAAGGTATTTCCCAGGCGAGTCTCAGAGAGCACCAAAGGCTATGGAGGACCAGCTTTGCCTTGCTCTCCCAAAGCACCCTGCCCCGTGTTCTTGAGTCCCTGTAGGTGCTTACCACTAGGATGTCGGCATCCTCTGTAGTCGCTGCATCTCCAGTTTGGAGCATCGGGGTACCGCTGTAACTGTCTACCGGTGGTCTCAGGATATAGACAAGCTTTTCCCAATAGGAAAAGAGGTCTTCTTGTGCGTCGGAAGAGGGGCACAGCTGCAGGTAGAAAGTCCGGCCGGTAGCAAGACTCAGGCACAGCTGCTGTTTCTCCCGGTTGTGGATGGAGATCTTGACAAACTTCAAGGGGAGCAGCCTGGTGAGCTCTAGGGTCTTCACGGGCTTGCAACCTCTCCCCTTGGTGATCCCGGCACAGACTTTCCTTGGTCGGGCCAGCAGCATGACGTCAGGTAGTGGGAAGAGGGGGCTGGTGGATGCGACGCCCACAGTCACCGTTCGGACGCGGTTGTCTAGGTCGATCAGTTCTCCTTCCTTGCTGACCTGGATAAAGTCGCTCTCCAACATGGGAGCGTACTTGAAAATGTCATACTCTCCTCCCTCGTACAGTTGTCGTTGCAGGACCCCCATGGAGGTCCTCGACGCCCCCACTGAACAGTAGCTATTGGCCGTGTAATGAGGTAAACTCTCACTGCTCATGGCTCTCTTCGTTCAAGACAGAGCCACCAGCCACAAGTTGAGTCTCGGAGAGAGAGAGAGAGAGAGAGAGGGAACGAAAGCACCTCGTCACCTCCCTGCAGGACTCTGCCAGAGTCTCTTGACCCGACCCTATTTATACCGCAAGCCCTTTGTGACCCGTCACCATCGCATCACACACCCCTTTGTTGAGCCTCCAAGCCCCCACCCCCTTGGGGCAGGCTCACCAGCCTCCCCCTAAACCAACCACCACGTCCATAGGGAACAGGCTGACCCTGCCAGGGTATAGGTGTGGGTAGGCTGGATAGTCTCTCTACTCAAAAGTTTGAGAAAAGCCTCCTTCTCTTGTAAATATCTGGGTGGTTTCCAGTCTTGTTGTTGTTACACATCTCCATCATCTTGGCGCTTCTGCTGAATGACGTCCTGGGGATAAAATCCTGGAAGTGGACCGTGTACTTGCTAAGGGCAGGCATCCTATGGGGATTGCTGTTCTCTGTGCCCCCAGCGTATATAGCACAGTGCTGGCAGGAATTTAGCAAGAGTGCTCCCTGTCAGAGTCCCACTGGTACTGTCATTTCCGGGATATGGAGAATTTTCTCACCCATTTTCTCTTTTCAAGGAGGCTAACTTTTTATATTTATGGGTTTGTTTGTTTTTTTTACAGTTTTAGAAACTGTTTTTATTGTGAAATATAACACACATTCATGAAAGTGCACAAGCCATAAATATATAGCTTAATGAGTAACAAGAAAGTGAGCACCCTTGTAGCTGCCACCCAGAGCAAGAAATAGAAGCCTGCCAGCCCCTCTTCTGCATGCTCCCTCCCCACAAAGGGAACCCAACCTTGGCTTCTATTTTTTTTCTTTTCCCCCTTCTTTTTTATTGACGTCTAGTTGATTTACAAGGTTGTGTTAATTTCTGTTGTGTTAATTTCTTCCGTTAATTTCTGATTCAGTTTTATGTATATATATATTCTTTTTCATATTTTTTTCATTATGGTTTATCACAGGACAATGAATATAGTTGTCTGTGCTCTACAGTAGGACCCTGCTGTTTATTCATCCTGTAGTTTGTATCTGCTAATCCCAAACTCCCAGTCTTTCCTTCCTTGCCCCCTGTTTTTTTTTTTATTTTTTGTGGTACGCGGGCCTCTCACCGTTGTGGTCTCTCCCGTTGCGGAGCACAGGCTCAGCGGCCATGGCTCACGGGCCCAGGCACTCTATGGCATGTGGGATCCTCCCAGACCGGTGCACGAACCCACGTCCCCTGCATCGGCAGGCAGACTCCCAACCACTCCGCCACCAGGGATTCCCTGCCCCCTGCTTTGTGGCCTCATTTCCCCCATCCCTGTGACTAGGCTGGATACACGTATGTGGTCCGGGTGAACCCTCTCAATTCCTTGCCAGTTGGAAATAGTGCTATCAGGCAGGTCAATGATGCCACCTTGCTCTGTGTCTTTTTGTGCTGGTTATAACCATGCTTTTGCTTTAGGATTCGTGTTCTTAAAACCAAGCTTTGAAAAAAAAACTTTTAACTTTTGGCCTCTTTTAGAGGATTGTCCTATGTAGCCATACTGGGAGATTTTTAGAACTGTTTTACACATGGTGTCATGCACCGGTATCATGCGGAATCTTGTATAAAAGGACATTTCTGGGTCCAAATATTTAGGCTTCGTAGGTTGTTGCCCCCACCTCCTTTATAAATTGATGAGGTAACCTTCAGATGACATAATAAATTTAACCATCCTGAAGTGAACAATCCATTGCCACTTAGTACACTCATAATTTTGTGCAAGTCTCACCTCTATCAACTTCCAAAACATTTTCATCAGGAGACCCTGTATCCATTAAGCAGTCACTCTCTGTCCCCATTCCTCCCCAGCCCTTAGCAATCACTAATCTGCTTTCTGTCTCTGTGGGTCTATCTACTCTAGATATTTCATATAGATGGAATCATCCAGCATTTGTCCTTTTGCATCTGGCATATTTCACTTTGCATAGTGCTCTGAGGTTCATCCATGTTATAGTATGTCCTAGTACCATACTCCTTTTCATGGCTGAGTAATATTTCATTGTATGCACATGTCACATTTTGCTTATTCATTTAAACCAAGGCCTCCCTTGGTTCTGTAGCACGTCGTCTTTGGTCCATACGTTGGGGATCATTGGCAGTGGAGATCATTAGGTTTGCCCAGGTCAGCCTGATGCCTTTTTGGAGTAGAGTTTGGAGAGTGCCAGGCCCCCGCTGCTCACTAGGTGTGGTAGGCCTTTAGAGATGGACCTAGCAATAGATGACCAGGGAATGTCTAGCCTGGCAACACAGGCATTGTATCAGGGCACAGACAGGGACCCAGGTAAACAGTGCAGAAAAATGCAGATAAGAGAGGCTTGTATTTGCATCCCAGCTCTGCCGGCTGGCAGTGGGCAAATTAAAAAGTCCCTGAACTCCTATTCCTGATTCGTAAAATGAAATAACAACAGTATCACTCTCATAGCATTGTTGTGTTTAGATGAAATGAAATAATTTCTATCAAGTGCATGGTACAGGGCCTGGCACAGAGTGAGTAAAGTAAAGCCCAAAGTGGCCATGATTTTTATTACTTTTCCAGAAAAGGAGTAATGTGCAGTTGGAGTCTGGCACATTACTCAGCAGGGAAATGTCCTCAGCAGGTTGGCTTCTGGTCCACCGTGTAGCATCTCCAAGAGAACTCCCAAGAGCAAGACATGGTCCCTAATGTGGGAAAATAAAGAGGCCCAGTTTGGGAAAATAAAGAGGCCCAGTTTCCAGCACAGGACACTTAGTCCCAGCAATAAAGCAGGGGGCTTGATTTTAAAATGAGACATACTGTCTGAATGGAAGCAGTATCAAGGCAAAACTGATCAATGTTATCATTGCTGGTCTGATTTTCCTACTAGACTGTGTGTACATGGAGGGAAGGGGTTGTCATTCTTTTTTGCTACACTATTCGTTGCACAAGTGTAGAGTATTCAGTCAATAAATATTTGTTGCATGTGTGGCTGGCTGGCCAGCCAGCTGGCTGCTGTGTTATCTTTCTATTAGCTTAGGACTCTTTAAATTCTTCTGAATCAGTCTCATGTAGTGTTGGAGGAATATACTCAGCCCCAGATATGCTTCTAGGAGACTATTCAGAAATCTGCTCTCAAATTCTTAAAACTATGCACAACTTTTGATCCAGCAGTTTCACTTCTGAGGATTTAACCTAAGAAAATCCCTAGAGCTCAGAAGGATTATGGCTCAAGAACATTCATTGTGAGATCATTTGGAATAGCAGAAAAGGTGGAAAGAACTTGCTATTCAACCAAAGGAGGATGGGTTAACTGTATTATGATGCTTCCATTCAATAAAGTGTTTCAAAGCCATAAAAATAAGGAAGAAGATTGTTTAATAACATGAGAGAATATCCAAATTCTGTAGTTAGTGAAAACAGCAAGTTGCACCACAATATTTTGGTATAATACCACTCTGTGTTATGTGTGCTTGTGTGAGTGTAACATTGGAAGGATATAAACTAAAATATTATCTGTTGCTCTGAGTGATTAAATTAGAGATAATTTTATTTTTGAGCTTGTCTGTCATTTCCAATGTTTTTACATTGAATGTTTCATCAGTTAAAATAAGAACGAATATTATTGAGGATTATGTTCCTGATGAGAAGTTGGGTCTTATCGCTCGAGTGTGTCTGAACCTGCAGAGGGGACCGAATGGCCTCAGCTCTAGGGGTTGGGAAGGGGCTGGGAACAGCAAAGCGTCAGGCATCGCTTCTGTAACATTCCAACAGCAGGGCATGTTCCTGTTTTACTGAAGGAGAGGATGCTCTGCACCTCCTTTCACCTCATTTACTCCATCCTCCCCTACATGTTAGTGTCAACTTAAATAAGGGGATAAACTGAGGCGAGCTCAAATTACCAGAAATTGAGGTTATTCAGGAAGAGTAGAGGAATTGCCATTCTGGAAACACATACCATGCTATAGTAAGCTAGAGGCGAGTCTGTTGAGGGATTGGGGTGAGCTGTGTTTATGGGCAAGGAGTGCAAAGAGGGAGAAGTCCAGCCAGAATCCAGGCAGGAAGTTCACTGGCTTGATGATGGGAAGAGACTGTGGGTGGATGTTCATTGATCAGGAGGTAAGTCTTGGTCTTCTGTAAAGCAGGCATTTATGGGAAATCAATCTCTCGGTTATATTCCATTCTTCTGAGGGCGCATGAGTGAGATTCTCCATTTCATGTCCTTCGGTTCCATTTTAGATTGAAATCTTTTCATATTGGCATTAAATACACCCAGGCTGTAGGGATTTTCTGGTCTACATGGTGACTGGATCCATGTTGTGGCTCCTAACTCCTGAGATAAACACGCACACGCTGGTTTCAAGAAGGTAAATTTAAACTTTTCATGGGCTGAATTGACTATGCAAGTTTATTCTGTCCTGTGTTCTAGAAAATTAAAAGAAGAAAGTCTGGGCTGAGAAAGCGTAAATGGGATTAGTATTTCTACCAATAGAAAAACAAGATGAGCACCAGCTTTTGAGACTTTCAGTTAACTGATTACAAATACCCTCCTTTCCGTGCCTGAGGCTTTGTTCCTGGGCCAAGCAGGTCTGTCAGACTTCATCTTCCTTGAGGCTATGTTCTCCCCAGAGAGTCCTGGGCCCTTTACACTAACATGTGTCCTCTGGTTGCTCTTTGGAAATTCTTCAACACGTCGGCATCCTAGATGGGGATGCAATTTAGACTCATGCTGGAACCTCTTCAGAACTTGCAAACCCACAGTGGTGGTGTACTGTAGACTATGCTTTAAAGTGGAAGAAAAGTTGCTAAAGGGAACATATAGGGAGGAACACCTAACGTGATATGAGATGCAGTTTGACAGGTGAATAGGAGTTCTTCAGGAGTACAAAGAGAACACATCATCAGAGGCAGAGGGAACAGGAGGGAATTCAGTGTGTGATAGGAAGAGACCATTATCAACACGGAGGTCTTGCCTCTAAGCAAAGGTGTTTCCAGGACTAGATAATGAAGGGGCTTGTAATCCATACTCAGGAGTTTGGCATTTTATCCTGAAGCTCATAAATTGCCATTGAAAGATTTTAAGCAAGGGAATAACATTTAGTAGTATGCACACTCTATCTTTCCTATTAATTTGTGAGTTTCCTGAAGGCAAATGTTTGATTTTGAGACATCTCAGTGGTTGCTCCTCCATAGCCCAGAATAGTCTGTTATTTATAATAAGAGCTAAACTTTCATCACGTGTTTACTATGAGTCTGACATTGTGCTAACTGCTTTACATAGTGTATTATTCAGGGTTCTCCAGAGAAACAGAATCAATCATACTAATATATATGCATATGTATATATAATAATAAAGAAACTTATTATAAGGAATTGGATCATGCAATTATGGAGGCTGAGAAGTCCCATGATCTGCAGCTGGCAAGCTGGAGACCCAGGAAAGCCAATGTTTCAGGCCAAATCTGAATGCCAAAAAAGACCAATGTCCCAGCATAAGTACGTTTTTTTCAGGCAGGAGGAGTTTCCTCTTATTTGAGGGAGGGTGAGCCTTTTTGTTCCATTCAAGACTTCAACGGATTAGATGAGGGCAACACACGTTAGGGAGGTCAATCTGCTTTACTCAGTCCACTGATTCAATTGTTAATCTCATCCAAAAACACTCTCACAGACATGCCCAGAATAATATTTGATAAGCTATCTTGACACCTCTCATCCCAACCACCACCATGGCCCAGTCATGTGGATGTATAAGATTAACCATCACGTGTGAGTTATATCATTTAACTTATACAATGATCTTGCAAGGTTATTTCTATTTTTATTCCCGTTTTAAAGACAAGGAAACTAAACCTTGGAAGGTTTATGTCATGTCTCTGAATAACAACAGCTGGTAAGGGATCAAATCCAGGCACCTGACTCATGGGGCCACATCCTTAACCACTATGCTATAATAAATGTTTTTAAATTAATTTTTTCTAGAACTCTCATATAGAAATTTAACAAGAATATAATCACTAATAATATGTTCATTATATTGGACATCCATAAATTCCTATAGATGAGTAACTAAGTGTACTGTTAACACCAGTCTTCCAACAAATCCATGTTTAATTTTTTTTTTCTGATTCTGGAGAAGAAAGACAAGATACAGGGAGGAGAGTTTTGCTTAGCAAACACTGGAGAATGTGGTAGGGAATTCAGTCTTCTGTTCACAATGAGTGTCCTAGGTTATACTAGTTGCATTTCAGTAAGAAGAAGTAATCAGTACATTAAGATGATTTCACTTACATGTGAAATCTAAAAAGCACAACAAATAAGCAAACATAACTAAACAGAAACAGGGTGATAAATACAGAGAACAAACAGGTGGTTGCTAGAGGGGAGGCGAGTGGGGGAAGGAGAGAAATAGATGAGGGAGAGTAAGACAGACAAACTTCCAGTTACAAAATAAATGAATCACAGGTGTCAAATGTACAGTATGGGGAATATAATCAATAATTATGTAATATCTTTGTATGGTGACAGATGACAACTACATTTATTATGGTGATCATTTTGAAATGTTTAGAAATGTCAAATCACTATGTTATATACCAGGAGCTAAAAGTGTTGTAGGTCAATTATACATAAAAAACAAACAAACTCATTAAAAAAGAGATCAGATTTGTGGTTACCAGAGGTGGTGAGGTGGGTGGAGGGAGGGGAATTGGATGAATGTAGCCAAAAGGTACAAACTTCCAGTCATAAGATAAATAAATACTAGGGATGTAATGTGCAACATGATAAACATAACTAACGCTGCTGTACATTATATATGAAAGTTTTCAAGAGAGTAAATCCTAAGAGCTCTCATCACAAGGAAAAATATTTTTTTCCTATTTCTTTAATTTTGTATCTATAAGAGAGGATGGTGTTCACTAAACTTATTGTAGTAGTCATTTCATGATGTATTAAGTCAAATCATTGTGCTGTACCCCTTAAATTTAAACAGGGCTTTATGTCAATTATATCCCAACAAAACTGGAAGGAAGGGACTTGCCTGGTGGTGCAGTGGTTAAGAATCCGCCCGCCAATGCAGGGGACATGGGTTTGAGCCCTGGTCTGGGAAGATCCCACATGCTGCAGAGCAGCTAAGCCCGTGCTCCACAACTACTGAGCCCGCATTCCACAACTACTGAAGCCATGTGCCGCCTAGAGCCCGTGCTCCGCAACAAGAGAAGCCACCGTGATGAGAAGCACGAACACCGCAACAAAGAGTAACCCCGCTCTCCGCAACTAGAGAAAGCCTGCGTGAAGCATCGAAGACCCAACGCAGCCAAAATTAATTAATTAATTGATTAATTAATTAATTTTTTAAAAACTGGAAGAAAAAAAAGATGTGGAGGCAGCCAGGGCTGTTAACATTAAGATATCTGTGCCGTGCAAAGAGGAGACAAATGTAGCCAGCTCGCAGTAAGACTTAATTCCTAGAAAAAAATAGCGCTGTGACATCATTTTCTGGGGATTGTCTTGAGTGTGTTCGAGTGAGGTTAGAGCCAGCGAAACTCATTCCAGAGTGTCAGGAGTCATAGGCTCTGTGGGTTGCCTGTCACTAATAAGTGGCATGTCCTGGAAATCTATGCAAATCGAATCTTGCTTTCCTATTGATATTCACAGGTCATTAAGATAGTCTTCAGTGAGCCCTGCTGTCTTTTCTCCCTCTCCCACCCAGTTTTTCTGGGTAGTTTTTATATTTGAAATATACGCCTATATGTGGAAGGAGAGTGCTCTGAATTTGAAGAGTTGATTTAGAAAAGCAAATTTACCTCATCATTTATTACAAGTAGCAATATTTATCGTTATAAATTTCCTTAAATCAGGGCACATATGGATTTATAAGAAAGCATGGGGCAAATTTCTTAAGATACTAGGATGTATTTTCATATCCTATACCTCACCCAAGTATTTAATACTTTGTTACCAATTGATTGTTTTAATAACTTTCCTAAAGCATCCAGAGAATAATAAAGCTATTTCAATTTAGGAGTAGGGGAAGGTAAAAGTAAACAAATAATCTTGTTGGTAGAGTAGCATTATTAGTATTTGGGAGGACGTCACCAACATTGTGACATAGGAGGTCCTGAATCTCCCTCCCCGTGTAAATGCACTGAATATATAACTGTACATGAGTCAGTTCCAAATCCAGAAACTAATTGAATGACTCCTGCGTGTTGAGCATCTGAGAAAATACCTCACATCCAAATGAGTAGGAAAGGTTGAGACACTGTCTCACTATAAACCCCATCCCTGGCACAGCACCTTACAATTAGGAGGAATCCCCCAACTCCCAGCTTCTCCCTGAGGAGCAAAGGATTTGGACCACACATATAGCGCCCCAAGTTTTAGGGTGGAGAAATAGTCCCTGAAATCCCCTAGTTTTGAGAGCCAGTGAGGCATGCATTCATGAGTCCCACAAGACTGTAGAAAACAAAGAAGCAATTGTTAAATAGGTGCACAAGCACACCGCACAGCTCCACCTTCCCCAGGGCAGAGGGAGCTGTGGAAAATGCAGATTCAGTGCAATCTCTAACAAAATTTCAAGGGCATTTTCCAGAAAAGTAGAAAAAAAAAAAAAAACCTCCTAAAATTTGTATGGAACCACAAAAGACCCTGAATAGCCAAAGCAATCTTGAGAGAGAACAAAGCTAAAGGCATCACACTTCCTGATAACAAACGGTGAAATAATAGAAAAAATATGTGTGTGTGTGTGTGTGTGTGTGTGTGCGCCCCTGGTTCCTGGCACAGAGATCCTAAAACACTTATCCTGGCACTTATCCTAAGTGATAAGAGCACTAGGAGCAGCTTTTAGTCTAATATTTGGTCTTTGACCCTGGTTCCTAATGCAGAACTCCTAAATCCCTTAAAATTTCCTGTTTGATAGGGTATCTTTTGTTCTAATGAGGTGACTCTTGGTGGACTCCTGTATAGCTTCAGGATGGGGGCTGACCACCAGAAAGACCAAACCATAATTAGAAGTTTGGAATTTTCATCCTCACTCCCATCCTCCAGGAAGTGTAGAGGAACTAGAGATTGAATTAATGATCAGTCGTGCTTTTTTGAAGTAAAAATCCCCAAAGTACAGGGCTCAGAGAGCTTCCTAGATCAGTGAACACATGCAGGTTGCAGGAGAGTGGCATACTGGGAAAGAGCATGGGAGCTCTGCACGCTTTCCCACATACCTTGCTCTATGCATGTCTGTCATCTTGCTGTTCCTGAGTGATATCCATTTATAATAAAACAGGAATATAGTTAAGTAAGTGATTTTCCTGAGTTCTGTGAGCCACTCTAGCAAATCAATCTAACCTGAAGAGGGTGTCATGAGAACCTCTGACTTATAGCCATTGATTAGAAGCACAAGTAACAACCTGGACATACGATTGGCATCTGAAGTTGGAGGGCAGTCTTGTGGTTCTGAGCCCTTAACCTGTGGAATCTGATGCTATGTCCAGGAAAATAGTGTCAGCATTGAGTTAAATTGTAGGACACACAGTTGATGTTATGTAGAATTGCTTGATATGTGGAAATCAAATACATTTGATGTCAGAAATGAAGTGAGGTACAGTAGAGTAGTGTGAGAGTAAAGGAGAAACACAGGAGAAGTTTGTCTTTCCTACACAGAAGCTATATTACAAAGCTATAGTAATCAAAACAGTATGGTATTGGCATAAAAACAGACACATAGATCAAGGGAACACAGTTGAGACCCCAGAAATACCCTGCATGTATGGTCAATTAATTTTTTATAAATGTGCCCAAAAATATACAATGGGGAAAGGGCAGTCTCTTCAATAAATGGTGCTGAAAAAACTGGATACCCACATGCAAAAGAATAAAACTGGATCCTTATACCATGCACAAAATTTAACTCAAAATGGATTAGATTCGAATGTAAGACCTGAAACCATAAAATTCCTAGAAGTAAACATAATAGGTATGCTCCTTGACTTTGGTCTTGGCAATGATTTTTTTGGATTTGACACCAAAGGCAAAGGCGACAAAAACAGAAGTTAATAACTGGGACTACATCAAACTAAAAGCTTCTTCCAGCAAAGGAAACAAAATGAAAATGCAATCTATGGAATCAGAGAAAATATTCGCAAACCACTTATCTGATAATGGGTTCATATCCAAAATATACAAAGACTTCAAACAATTCAAGAGCAAAAAACTCAAATAACCCAGTTAAAAAATTGACAAAGGATCTGAATAGACATTTTTTTCAAAGAATACATAAAAATGGCCAACATCACTAATCATCAGGGAAATGCAAGTCAGAGCAACAATGAGATACTACCTCATACCTCATACAGTGGCTTTTGTTAAAAAGACAAGAGATGAAATTTGCTGGCGAGGATATGCAGAAGAGGGAACCCTTGTACACTGTTGGTGGGAATGTAAATAGGTACAGCCAGTATGGAAAACAGTATGCAGGTTCCTCAGGATTAAAAACATAAGTACATACACACAATGGAATATTATTCAGCCTTAAAAAAGAAGAAAATCCTGCCATGTGCAACAACATGGATGAATCTGGAGGACATTATGCTAAGTGAAATAAGCCAGACGGAAAGAGACAAATACTGCATGGTATCACTTATATGTAGAATCTTTAAAAAAAAAAAAAAGTTTGACTTCATAGAAACAGAGAGTAAAATGGTGGTTGCTAGGGGTGGGGGTTGTGGGGAGAGGTTGGTAAAAGGGTACAAACTTTGTTATAAGAGAAATAGGATCTGAGGACCTAATATATTACATGGTGACTATAGTTGATAATACTGTATTGTATAACTGAATTTTGCTAACAGAGTAAAATGTGTTCTCATCAAAAAAAATATGTGAGGTACTAGATATGTTAATTAGCTAGATGGTGTGAATCCTTTCATAATGTTTATATATATCAAATCATCATGTTGTACACTTTAAATATATTACAATTTTATTTGTCAATTATAAATCAAGAAAGCTGGGAAAATGTTTGCATAATTAAGATTGACTCAGCTGAGAGTAATGTTTAGACTTCAGTGGCCAGGCTGGTGGGAAAAGATGGCCTTAGTCTGGGTGATAGTCTAATTTGTCAGACCCAAGAATCAGCTCTAGGCTAGAATAAGATCAATGTTCACCACTTAAGGGAATTCAACATAGGCAAATCTTTTTATTTGCAAAGCACTGAACCCATTCAAGCTGGTGCAAGTAAAGGAGAGTTTTAAAAGTTTACAGGGGCATTCACAAAAATGAAATACAGCTGTATACTTTGACCGTTGAACAACACGGCTTTGAACTGCGTGGGTCATCTTACACTGGGGTTTTTTTTCAATAAATGCATTGAAAAGTACTACACTGTCCTCGGTAGGTTGAATCTGCAGATACAGAACCACAGAAACAGAAGGCCACTGTAAAGTTATACACGGACTTTCGGCTGTGTGGAAGGTTAGCACCCTTACTCCCCGAGTTGTTCAGGAGTCAACTGTGCTTTGCTTCAGAAAGGCACATGTTTTGCTGAAAAGGTCCTAAGGATTAAGTTTCCTCCTCTGTCCATTTTTCTTTCTCTGGTTGTATTAAAAATTGTT
The DNA here is from genome assembly GCF_964341445.2 of Mesoplodon mirus. NCBI lineage: Eukaryota > Metazoa > Chordata > Mammalia > Artiodactyla > Ziphiidae > Mesoplodon > Mesoplodon mirus. The sequence continues at coordinate 100,613 of NW_028295097.1, read as the reverse complement.
GATTGGTTTCTGTAATACAACCTTCTAAGACAACTTCTCAGTGAGAATGTAGCTGAAAATGACCATCCCGTCTATGACTCCACGACTCCACGACTCCACATGGCTTTTCAGTCTGAACATACACCCAGCTCGGATTATAGAGGTTTTTTTTTCTTTTCTTTGTTCAAGTTCTCCAGGAAGAGCACTAATTATTTGCTAGCCAATTAGTAGCTTGGCTTTCCTTGTGTTGCCTTTTTTGAGTGTTAGGTTGTACAATTGGCTGTGACTTGTAGTGGAGCACATGCTAAAACACACCTACCTTTATTCACCCCTCAACAGGGGTTGGGAGGGAATTTCTCTGAGAAGAGAATGTGGGCTTACTTCTATCCGGACATTACATCCCACAGTGAGTCTCAGCAGGGCTTCTTCTTTAAGTAGTGCTATTACCCTGAATCACAGAGGTGTCATGTGTCTGTCCCCTGTCATCTCTGTTAAGCAGGGCTCAAACCAGTGGCTGGGAGTTTGGGTGAAAGGACTCAGTTACCAGAACAAAGATATTGAGATGTGTGTGGTCAAGGCTCCAGCCTAGTAAGCTTAGGTTCAGAACGGGATCCCAGTCTCAGAATGGTAGTGGGTATGCAAATCAGGAACCAACACAGAGGTTGTATCACATGGATGGGCCAACGTGACATGTGTTACTAGAAGGCTTATGACTTACAGCAATGACAGCAAAAGCTACATGGTGCATCAGAATCACCTGGGGAGCTTAATTTCAGGGCACCTGCCCAGACCTAGTGATCTGCTTAGGGAATGCTTTTGGCCAAAATCAGGTGGTGAATCTAATGGCGGATCAGATTTAGAAAGCTCTGACTTACTAGGCACCCAGCTGCCTGCATACACTAGATTCTGAGCCAGGCTACAGCAGCAAGAGCCTAGGTTTTCTCCCTAGTCTAGGACTCCTTTCTTTATATCTTTCTGCTGCCTTTAGAGTTGAAGAAGGACATCCCAACATTCTTTTATATCAGAGAAACAGGGTTTGTCTTGGGCTACTATTAGCTTTTATGCCATATGATCAGGCTAGTAGAACTCAGGTTCAGCTTTAAGAGATTGAATTTTGAATATATCTGTCCATAGCAAATGGGCTCTATCAATGAAAAAAGGTTATATTTTAATAAAATGTTTTTCAGTGACATACATTGACAAAGACTTTATTGCTGCTGTTATATATCTATGCTGCGTCTCCTGGGAGTTTTCCTATGAGATTTCCTAGTTCCAGGACCGAGGTTAGTTGCTGAGGCAAGGGGAAAGTAGAGCATGGCAAAAATACCTTGGGTTTTAAAGCTTCTACACCCAAGTGACACACATCAGTATAGTTCATATTTCATTGGCCAAATCAAGCCCTTACTTCACATAGTCAGGGAAATGTAGTCCTACTATGGGCCTGAAAGAAGAGACCCATTCATAAAACCTAGCACAGGGATTTTGGCTTGTTTTCTGCCACATCTCCAGCATTTAGAATAGTGTCTGGCGCATGGTAGGTGCTTAAAAATATGCATTGAATAAACAGAGGAAGGGATAAATACATGAAAGTAAACTAACAACATGTATCACCCAGGGTTAACCTTGGTTCGTGGACACAGTTCTGAAATTCTCTTTGTTGGAACATTTTAGGAGATAACTCCAGAAAGGACTACATTTGGGGAAAAGGACAAATTTTCCTAAATGTGTAATCAATGTAGATTATTCATGATTGGAAAGCCCTGAGCTTGAGGAGGATATGGGCTGCATGAGTCCCTAGTTGCATTTTGTATTGATATAGGGGTCATTTTTTCATGTTCCTACAGGGGTATTTGGCGGGCCAGTTTGAATAGTTGTCCGATTCTCAAGATATTAAAGTGTGGGAGGTGTAATGGGGGTGGTCATTTAGGGATTTCACAATAGAGCTGAGAGTAAAACCACCATAGTGGCAATTACTGTCATGGGGATCCCTTTTGAACCAAAATGATGACTCCTTTAGGGTTAACATTAGTTTTTACATGAAATGGCCAAAAGATTGCACTTCGACCACCCTGGGAGACGTGGCTCCCAAATCCGTAGGCACATTAAGATTAACTTCCATTTCCCTGCTTTATCCTCAGGAAGCATGGGTCTTCAGAACTACTTTATGCCAAAAGAAAAATGTTTGCAAGTGCCCCTTCTGTTTCTGGGAGGTCTAAAACCTGCCCATAATTTGGCTAGTTTGTAGTTGATCGTGGGAAAGATAATGAGTAAGGGGAATTGAGGGAGCAGGGGACAGAGTTGCTAGGAAACAGATTTCCTTCTCACATCCAGACAAGTAAACTAAAGTAATGGTGTTAATGAGTCCAGTTTCTGACAATCTCAGTTCCAAGGAAGCACAAATACAAAGTCATATTGCCATGAAAAAGCACCGGAGGCAAAGGCTCTGGTGATGAGGGTGGAGCACGGTGTAATAGTACTTCTTAGAGCAGATTTGCTGATTAAAAAGAGGTACTGGATGGAAAGGGCTTAGCATGGTATCTGCATAGAGGAGGTGGGCAATAAATGTTAGTCAAAATAATTATTAGTGTTATAAATATATATGCCATATTTGTAAATAAGTTACTATTAGTCTCATCACCTTCTTATAGGTTCTAGTTCTTCTACTGACTAAAAGCATGTGTTTTATTACGAGTTAAAACTTTTCTGAGTTTTCCTCTCCTCATTTCACCTCCTCTGCATTGATTGTTATAAAGGTTAGTGAGGTGAGGTGTGTGTAAGCAATTTTAAAACTTGGATGATTTTTTAAAAAACTTGTCTGCTTGTTTTTAATTGTGGTAAATGCCACAGAACATAACATTTACTATCTAAACAGTTTTTAAGTGTACAGTTCAGTAGTGTTAACTATATTTACTAGATCTCTAGAACGTTTTCATTTTGCAAAACTTAATCTCTGTCCCCATGAAACAAAAACTCCCCAACCCCCTCTCCCAGCCCCTGGCAACCACAATCCTACGCTGGGTCTCTATGTATTTGACTACATTAAATATAAGTGGAATCCTACAATATTTATCTTTTTGTACTAGCTTATTTCACCTACCATGATGTCTTCATGGTTCATCCATGTAGCAGCATATGTCAGAATTTCCGTATTTTTTAAGGCTGAATAACATTTCATGTGTATAGACCACATTTTTCTTCATCCATTAATGGACATTTGCATTGCTTCCACCTCTTGGCTCTTGTGCGTCGTGCTGCAGTGAATATGGTTAAACACATATCTCTTCCAGATCCTACTTTCACTTCTTTTGGATAAATGCCCAGAAGTAGATAAAAGTCAATAAATTTTATGTCTACAAAGGACATAGTCTGTCCTTATCATGATTGCTAACAGCCACTCCAGGACCCAAGAGGGATTCTTACATAGCTCTTGGGGGTTCCTTCTCTGCTGCTCTCTCCTTTCTCTGCACCTCAAATCCCAGTCGTCTTAGCAACAGTGAACTCTGATCTTTTTCCTCATTGCAGCAACACTGTTGCTGTCTGCCTGACTCTCTCTGCATCACAATTTGGAAAATGCCCTCAAGAAAAAAGCTGGTGTGAATGGGGGGGTTCTACCTCATGTGCTTTCCTTCTAATAGCCCTGCTTTAGTAATTGTCCAATATCTGTAAACAATTATATATATATATATATATATATATATATATATAGTTCAGCTTTTATAGGAGAGATTAAATCTGATACAATCTACTCCATCGAGGGCAGAACTAGAATTTATCCTAGGTGTCTAGACACTTTTACTTTATCCTGTTGGGTGAGGAGACAAACAAAAATATCCTGCAAGCAAACAGACAAATTAAGAAAATAATTACAATTAGGATACATTCTATGAAGAAAAACAAAGGCACCGAAACAGGGGAAAGATGGGGATGGAGTGTAGCATTTTGGGTTATGGTGGTCAAAGGAGGCTGGTTTGAGGAGTTTTAAGTTGAGATTTAAATGATGAATAGGACCTTACTTATGTGAAGCAGAGGTAGGAGGGGAGAACAAAAGAGCATTCTAAATAGAAGTATAGATTCTGGATAAGTGATGCTGGGCAAAATTTATGCTGCACAAACAAGAGCGAGAGTATTGCATCTCATCAGAGTGCCATGTCTTTAAATAGATAACTCATTATAACTCATACTAAGAGCAAGGGGTCTGGAGACCTTGAAAGGGGAGGGATAAAGAAGCCAACACTCTGAGTGGGGATTGAGTATGGTCAGCATTTGGGGGTATGCTACCTTCAGGTACCCAAAGAGCTATCATGGGGAAGACAGACAACACTCTAGCACATGGATTGGCAAACTACAGCCCAAGGGCAAAATCCAGCCACACAGCCTGCAAACTATGGATGTATTTTATACATTTTTAACTGATCATAATTTAAGCAGTTATATTAGTACTTGTGTAATAGCCTCAATTTTGTTGCTTGGCCCACAAAACAAACTATTTATTATCAGGCCCTTTAAGAAAAGTTTGCTGACCCCTTGTTTTGTTTGGGGCAAGGGTTGCTCAGAGACTGAGATTGTCTTTGCCAATATTTTATTTAATATAGGTTCACTGTGGGAATTATAATAATTTCACAAGCCAGTAGCATACAGGACAATGTCTCTCAAGCCAATAAAGAAACAACATACTCCAAATCAATGATAGATTAATTACACTACTGTTCCAGGCAAGGGGACATGATGCCATAAAGTCCAAATTTAGTTGAGATGTGCCTTTCTACCAATTGGTTCTCATTGGAGGTGGTTTAGTCAACTGAGAGCTGATATCCAGCTGTCAGCACAAAGAGCAAAAGTCACCTGTTGCTACAGCATGTTGCTAGGGAACAGTGGCATCACCGTTGATGGGCTAGATGATCTCTTCCTAGGGGCCATGGCACAGCTTTCATGACTACTAGTAAAAGCATCTCAATTACCAAGGCAGGAGCTAATGCCCCAGGGTCATCAGAGAGCTATTTAGATCAGCAAGGGGTCACCTTACCCAGACTGAACACTATCCTATAGTCCTTACAAACTCTGAGTATTTACTGTCTAAACGTCCCCACCATAGTTGCTTCTTCATATGTTCTTGTTAATAAGCCCCCAGCTGAGCTCCTGAGTGTTTATCGACAACCACAGATGTGGATGATGACATCCTGACACACAGTTTCACCTTTATATCAAAACAATAACTTCATTCTTGGAAACAGCTTCACTCTTAAAAACAACTTCATTTTTGTCATAAACAGGTCGATTTGACATCATACCAAACCACTGTACAACACCCTTGCTCTAGATCAATCACAGGAATTTAATTTGCTGTAGCAAAAGGAATGAGTTAGCAAATTTGGAATCAAAAATTCTCTAAAGGGGAAAGATTTTCCTAGATGGGGCACTGTAGGGGCCTTCCTCATAGGCCTTCTCCTTACCCCTCATCGCACACTGGGTAGTTTTCCATCTACTCAGCCCGTGCATGAGAGGATGTCATTCGGCTTCTTGAGAAAAATGTGGAGGTGTTGGGCCACCTGGCCAGGAATTTGATTCTGTGAAATTGGACAGTTTTCTTTTTGGCAGAGACAACAATTTGGTTTGAAAACACCTAATTAGTGACTGTAAGTAATACCTTGTTTCACTGAATTAAATTATTTTATCAGCCCTCCAGCTGGCTTTAGGACATAAAGTCCTTGAGTAACACGTTAGTATTTGAAATTAATGTGTTCCAGGTCACCAACAACCAGGGGAAGACTAGCTAGTTTATAATAAACTAGGCTAATTTTCCAGAAACTAGGCCATGGGCCCAGGTACTTCAAAAGGAAAATACTAGCTTCAGAGCAGTCTTTCTTAGCACAAACCACCCTGGTGATGGAACCTCCTGGAATATGGTATAGACTTCATTCATTTGTTTCTTTATCTGATAAGGAACTCACAGTCCAATGGGGAAAGAGATAAAAATAATAATAAGTGTATGTATATGTATAACTGATTCACTTTGTTATAAAGCAGAAACTAACACACCATTGTAAAGCAATTATACTCCAATGAAAATGTTAAAAAATAAAATAAAAACTTTGGGTTCAATGCCAAGAAAAAATAATAATGATAATCATAAGTGTATGGGATATTCACTTAGCTTTTGCACTGTAAGGGAGGAAGACGTTTTCCTTGACCCTCCTAAGGTCCCTGACTGTGTCTGAAGATTAAATTGATAAAGACAGATGAACAGGAAAACAACATATCAATACAAATTTTATTGAATTTTTACATGTATATGGGAGTCTTCACAAGAGAGTGAAGATTCTAAAAAATGACCAGAGCAGGAAGGTTTTGTACCTTTTAGACAAAGAAAGAATACATTTGTGAAGAATTGACAAGACAAAGGGATTTGAGCTAGGGATAGTCCAATTAGGACTAGGTAGTGATAAAGGTTCGCTTAACAAGGTTGGTTTGCAGATTCCTCTGGGCTGTTAAGAGTCTGTCTCTAGAAAAAGAAGGATTTATCTTCTGTCTTTAAATAGAAAAGGCATTTTTTTCTGTGTTTACTGCTTCTTGATTGCCTTCAGCTCAGGACAGTTTTATGGTGAAGAGACACATTTTGGGGTGACATATTCTGTTTCCTTCAGTGTGTATAGCATTATGTCCAGAGCACTGTAAACCATAGAACAGACATATAGTTTGACTTTGAGGGAGGCCAAAGACATTTTTATGGAGAAGATGTGGCACCTGGATAAAATCTTAAAAAATAGTGAGAGATTATCCACATGAAGAGAGTGGGGCGGTTGTGGCAAATGTTTGGGTGGGAGAATTTAGGCAGTAAAGAGGCTGAGCCATGAGAAAATTTAATGCATTTAGAAAACTAGAAAATCGTGTGTGACAAGATGAGAGTGGGAAGAAATGAGCCTACAGTGTCCAAAAATGGCAGAGCCCTGCTATACTAAGGAGTTTGCGTTTCACCCCAAGGGCAGTGGAGAGCTACTGAAAGATTTTAACAGTGACATGAATATATCTGAATTAAAAAATATATATTGTATGGCTTCCCTGGTGGTGCAGTGTTTGAGAGTCCGCCTTCCGATGCAGGGGACACGGGTTTCTGGCCCGTTCCGGGAAGATCCCACATGCCGTGGAGCGGCTAGGCCCGTGAGCCTGCGCGTCTGGAGCCTGTGCTCCGCAACGGGAGAGGCCACAACAGTGAGAGGCCCGCGTACCGCAAAAAAAAAAAAAAAGTCATGTGCCACAGTGTTGATTGCAGCTCTGTTTACAATAGCCAGGACATGGAACAACCTAAGTCTCCATCAACAGATGGATGGATAAAGAAGATGTGGCACATATATACAATGGAATATTACTCAGCCATAAAAAGAAATGAAATTGAATTATTTGTAGTGAGGTGGATGGATCTAGAGTCTGTCCTACAGAGTGAAGTAAGTCTGAAAGAGAAAAACAAATACTGTATGCTAACACATATATATGGAACCTAAAAAAAAAAATTGGTTCTGAAGAACCTAGGGGCAGGACAGGAATAAAGATGCAGATGTAGAGAATGGACTTGAGGACACGGGGAGGGGGAAGGTAAGCTGGGACGAAGTGAGAGAGTGGCATGGACATATATACACTACCAAATGTAAAATAGATAGCTAGTGGGAAGCCGCCACATAGCACAGGGAGATCAGCTTGGTGCTTTCTGACCACCTACAGTGGTGGGATATGGAGCGTGGGAGGGAGATGCAAGAGGGAGGAGGTATGGGGATATATGTATATGTATAGCTGATTCACTTTGTTATAAAGCAGAAACTAACACACCATTGTAAAGCAATTATACTCCAATAAAGATGTTAAAAAAAAAGAATACCATTCAGATAAATCTCGAATGAGATGACGACTACAGGACAGAAAATGAAGTACAAGGGAAGGGATGATTAGCAGTAAAAAAACAGTACTGAGAACTATGGGAGTATTGACTTGGGAACTGAGGAAGGGTTCATGGAAGAAGTAGTATTTGAGGTAAGCCTTGAGAGTTGGGTTAGTTTTTATAAGGAGAGTTGGTTGTGCTCTTTGTGAGGATGATCTTGTTAGCACATCCTTGGAAGAGAGTGATGTGTATATGTATAAGGGAGTCATCCTTTACCTTCATAGGTAGGTAAGGGTTTGCAGTTCATGGTGTTTATTGCCATTCATCTTCTCATTTGACTGTGACAACCTTTTCATGAACATGGTAATTGAATGATCTCCTTTTCAGAGGTGAAGATTCTGACACTTGGGGAAAATGATGCTTCCAAACTCCCCACTTTGTAAGGAGAAGAATCATGGCTTGAACCCACATGGCACCAGATAGAATGCAACATGAAGCTGGATCCAAATGGAAGGTCAGTCAGTTGCTGCTCATCTGTCAGGTAAGGACCTGGACAGAAATCGCTCTCTCCAACAAGAATCTGTTTTAACAATAGAATCAAGTCATGCTTGAACTGTAAATCCTAGAGGGAGAAACCTGAAATTGGGATAGCAGAGTGGGAGTTTTAGAGGAATCTTCAAGGACACTGTGAACCAAGCAAAACCACTGAAAGGCAGGAGTGACCATTCTTTTACTCCTGAGAAGTAATAGCTTTCATGTGGTCATTTGGAAAGCCTGTACCAGAAATCCAGGTATTATAATAATAATAATTATTGTTATTATTCAATGTGATTTTATTTTGTTGCTCAAATTATTCCACCTTTGGCCATTGGGAGCTTTTTAAGTTGTTTCCTATATTCTTTTGACATACCTTTATCATTGTGGGTATTGATTTATTTATTAGTAAATTAGTACTTCCTTACTTTCTGGCACTGTAGGATGTTTCAGGCTCATCTTATACGTTTCCTGTCCCAGTCCTAGAATTAGTAGAATCAGCCATTTTTACAAAAGAGGCTTAGTTGGTTCTGTGTGTGTGTGTGTGTGTGTGTGTGTGTGTGTATGAATGATATTGGAACCAAGATCTGGGTGCTAGATGTGCTTTTTGCAACTAGGGCGCCATGGTTGCTAGGCAGTCTCAGCTGACAGAGCAAGGAAATATACTAACTTGGTGTATATATACATATCTATAAATAGTTCTATATTTAACTGTCTATATCTATATTAAGCTAAATAAGAGTTCATCTTGGTGTCTCCAAGTCTAATCCATTTCCACATTGATGATTTTAGGCTTCTCCCCTTGCTTATGTATAATTTCTGATTTCACCAATGAAGAACCTTCCTCCCACCATCTGTTATTCAATTTCTTAATTATTCCACTCCAGTATACATGCTTACTGGTTTCAGAGTTGACCTGCACCCCCATGGGGAAAAAATTATCAACTAGAATCCAGGGCTTATGTATAGTTTCTTTTCCCTTTAATCTTACAGGCTCCACTAATTTCCAAAGTTAGGTTTATTCCATTCCCACAAGTAAGGATGCTTCATACATTTGCAATACAGTTAGATTCCTCCGTCACATTTTGCATTCCATCCTGAGATTCCCTGATTTCCTAAATCACTATTTTTAAAAAGTTTGTGTATGTTCGGTTCATTCTTTGTGCTACAAAGTTTTATAGGTTTTGACAAAGGTGTAGTGTCACATATCCACCATTACAGTATCACACAGAACAGTTTCATTGCCCTGAAAAATCCAGTGTGCTTTAATCACCCTCTTCAACTCCTGGAAACAAATGATCAGTTTACTGACTCTGTGATTTTGCCTTTCCAGGATGTAATATGTAATAATATGTATTGTAATATGTATTGTGATCTCCAAGACATTCCCAGGTTTGATGATTTACTAGGAGAACTTGCTGGACTCAGAATGTAATACTCACAGCTAAGATTTATTCCAGTGAAAGAATACCAAGTAATACAAGCAAAGGGAAAAGGCACATGGGGCAAAGTCCAGATGAAACCAGGCACAAGCTTCCAAGAGTTCTCCCCCAGTGGAATCACACAGGATGTGCTTAATTCCCCCAGCAATGAGTCATGGCATCATGTGTGAAGTGTTGTCTGCCAGGAAAACTCATTAGAGACTTAGGATTTATCAGAGGCTGGTCACACAGGCACTCTCTGTCTAGCACATACCAAAATTCCACATTCTTAGAAGAAAAGAAGGTGTTCAGCATACACCACATTGTTTTCACAAGCAGTTTCAACATAATGATCCACTCTTATGAATTCTTGGAATGTTGGGAATCCTTCTGAAATCTACTTCTTGAGATACCAGCCAAGGAGCAGCTTGCAAGCAGGTCTTTCGAAGGATACAAGTCTCAGGCCTGCTATGTTAACTCTTTTATGTACATGGTATACATGAAGTCATACAGTCTGTAGATTTTTTAGATTGGCTTCTTCCACTTAGCACAATACAGTTAAAATTCATCCATGTCTTTACAAGGTTTGATAGCTTATTCTTTTCTGATCACAGAATAGTATTCCATTGTTTGAACATACTATAGGTTATTTATCCATTCACCTAGTGACGGATATCCTGATTGCGTCCAGTTTTTGGAGTTATTAACAAAGATTCTCTAAACATTTCTGAGCAAGTTTTTGTATGGACATGAGTTTTCTAATCAGTTGTGTACCTAGGAGTGTGATTGCTTGATTGTGTGGTAAGACTATGTTTTGTGTTATAAGAAACTATTGATACCATACTGTTTTCTGAAGTAGCTGCACCATTTTGCATCCTCACCAGCAGTGGATGAGAGTGTCTGTTGCTCCACATCTTTGCTAGCAATTGGTGTTATCTGTTTTTTAAATTTTTATGTTAGCCATTCTAATAGGTACATGGTAGTATGTCGTTTTCATTTGCAATTTCATAGTAAGTGTTTCTGTAGTTTCCCCATCTCCCACATCACAAATTCTTCCTTTTATCCAAATCATTCCCATTGCATATAGATGTACTCCAGTTTCTCACAATTTACCTTCTCATGATCTGACTTCTACCACCATCATATTTCTCTATTCTCCTTCACAGTAAATGTTGAAGAATTGTTCTACACTCACTGTACCTTGGTCCTTATCTTCCACTATTTCTTTAATCTACTTCAATCTGGCTTTCACCATCATTACTTCTCTAAACCTTTCCTATCCATGGTCATCATGTTACCAAAACGAATGGACACGTCTTCAAACTTCTTACTCATCATTTACTGTTGACCACACTTTCCTTCTTAAAACTCTTATCTTGGTATCTAGGATACAACCCTCTCATAATATTTTACTTGTCTCTTTATATCCCCCTTTATTCCCCTGATTTTACCGTCTCAATCCTACCTTTGTTTGAGTTCTCCACTAATGGGTCCCAGACCAATTCTCTGGCTGTATATTTTCCTACAGTGATCTCATCTACCTCATGGCTTTAAATACCAAATAGATGAAAATGGCTCCCAAATCTGTATCTGCATCCTGTATTCTTTCCTGTGTTCCAGGTTAATATATCCAGCTGATTCTTTACTAATTACAATTGGATATATGATAGGCATGTCAAATTAACATTTTCAAAACAGAATTTAACACTTTTCCTTCCTCTTCTTCCATGCTTCCCACCCCCACCAAGACAATTTCATATCATTAAATGGAACCTTCGTCTACCTGAGAACCCACTCAGAGACTATTCAGGCTGAAATCCCAGGAGTCAACCTTGATTTGTTCCTTATGTTCATTCCCTACTTATAATCCTTCATCATGATGTTTCATTCTAGTTCTGAAATATATTTTCTTTACTTGATCAGAGAGCAGTAGCACCAAAAACTTAAAAGTTAAAAGTGGCAAGGCAGATTTTATTCAGACTGATGCAGTAAGGGAGAGAGACTCTAGTATAAACTGAGCTCAACTCCAGCTAAGACAAAGGTAACTGAGATTTTTAAAGGGAAAACAGAGAGAGATCACAAAAGGGCTATGGGAAAGTAAAAAAGGGGGAACGAAAAGGAATTGGGGGCTGTAGGAAAGTGGAAAACTACAGAAAGGAATAAATGGAGAATTACCGAAAATGCTTTGGCAGTGTGAGTTGGACCAATGCACATTTTGTGGTTTGGCAGAGCTTCATTTTCTTGAGCAAAGACTCAGCACAGGGCTGGGGTCACCTTTAGGGACTATTCCTTCTTCCTCTTATTTCAAGCAAAACACTATGCATTCGCTAACATTCAGCTTAATGTCATCTGCTCTGTAAAGTCTTTCCCTAGTAAGAGGTAATGTCTAATCAACCATGCTTTTATAAAATATAACTTATTCTTTTATTTATAGCCATAACTCTGCCTTATATCTTTCCAGTTGTATGCATGATTCTCCATTGCTTCCTATTCCATATTTTGAATTAGATTTACAGGGCCTTTTTAAGGCCAAGTATTATAAGTATTTTATATCCCAGTGCCCAGCCCATTCAACAAATAATTACTGAACATCTATATTCCAGGCAGTATTCTAGGTGCTGTAAATAGAGTCATGAACAATATCGAGTCTCTGCCCTCGTGGAGCTCATTTTCTATTGGGGAAGACAGACCAACCAAGAAATAAATTATGCCATAATTAAGATGTGATAAGTATTTCAAATAAAATTAAAGTCATATAAGGAAGATAGACAGTGAAGATGGAGTATTGGTCAGTGAAAGCTTTTCTGAGATGTGATGTTTGAATAGAGATCTGCATGAAGTAAGATGCAAGCCAGCAAAACATCTGGGAGAAGTGTGTTACAGGGAGCGAGGACAGGAGGCACATAGGCCATGAGATGGGAATGAACTGTAAGGCCATTGTCCTGTGGGTGGAGTGCGTTTGGGAGCAAGTCAGAGAGCTGTTAGGATCACATTAAATGCAGGGCCTCTGTAGGCCATGCAGTAGTTTTGGGTTTTGTTCTAAGTGTGTTGGCATGTCATTAGTAGATTTTGAACAGATTGAGACTTTTTAAAGCATCAAATCAACTATCACTGCGTCTCTTGTGTAGAGAATAGTCTATGGGGGACAAAAGCGGAATCAAGAAAACAAACTACGAAGCTACTTGATAGATAATGTAAGGGAGGAAGGTTTGGATTAGAGTGGTAGTGAAGAAATGTTTGAGAAGCGGCTGGAGGGTGAGTGTGGTGTCCAGGGAGTCAAGTGAAGAAAGTATTTCAGTAAGGAGGAGGATCAAATCAGTCCTCCTCCCATGGAGAGGGTGAGCAAAGAGAGGCTTGATAATTGATACCTGGAGTCACTGAAGAGCTTAAGAAATGTGGTTTCCCTGGAGTAGTGGGAACAAAAGCTCAACTGGAGTGATTTCAAGAGAAGGTGTGAGATGAGGAAGTAGAGGCAGAGAATATAGACTCATGTAATTTTGCTATAAAAGAGAAGCAGATAAATGGAGGGAAAGGGTGTAGTGTCCATAAAAAGATTGTTTAATGAACCAAATTTTCAAAAATAACACTCAAGGGAGGGAATGGATTTATTTATAACTATTGATCACTTACTCTAATCTTAAATGGACCCTTGAGACTGTCTTTGTTCTCTACTCTGTTAACCTTTTTCTATCCACATGGAGGAGAAAGACCTTCCCTATGGATAAGGGATGAAATAGACTCTAAGTACCAGCCAGGCCACCTTGCTAACGGTAAAGGTTCTACAGTAAAGCATAAAGGGAAAAACAGCTATGTACTGGGCAAAGGCTCTCTTTTTCCCTTTAGGATCTCTCCCTCTTGTTCTCATTTTTTCTTGGCCATGATACTCTTTTCTTCTATTTTGGGTTTCTGCCCAGTGCTTTTGTATTTCACTTTCCAGAAAGCCAGCTGTCCTGGCCAGAACTATTTTTTTAAATTAATCAATTTAATTTATTTATTTTTGGCTGTGTTGAGTCTTCATTGTTGCCCGCGGGCTTTCTCTAGTTGCGGTGAGTGAGGGCTACACTTCCTTGTAGTGCACAGCCTTCTCATTGTGGTGGCTTCTCTTATTGCGAACACGGGCTCTAGTCACGCGGCCTTCAGTACTTGTGGCACACAGGCTCAGTAGTTGTGACTCCCGGGCTCTAGAGAGCAGGCTCCTGTAGTTGTGGCACACAGGCTTAGTTGCTCTGCAACATGTGGGATCTTCCCGGACCAGGGCTCGAACCCGTGTCCCCTGCATTGGCAGGTGGATTGTTAACCACTGCACCACCAGGGAAGCCCATGTCCTGGTCAGAACTAATTACAGATTAAGGGGGTGGGGAGAGAGAGAGAGAGAGAGAGAGAGAGAGAGATCAAAACAATAAAATTCAAAGCAAAAACTAACTCTGATTAGTTTAGGTCAAAATGATGAATCAGTTCTCTCTTTTTCTTCCAATGTTTTTCCCCATCAAAAAAATAAGACCTTAAAAAACAGGATTAGGTTGTGAACCTAGGAGAAAATGTAAAAAGAAAAAAAAAAAGTCAGTTGACTTTTTTTAGTCCAAACCAGGAGTCAGCAAACCATAATCCATACACCAAATCTGGCTTACTACCTGTTTTTTGTAAAGTTTTATTGGATCACAGCCATGCTAATTAATTTACATATTGTCAGTGGTTTCTCTGATGCTACAATGACAGTACTGAGTAGTTGTGAAAGAATGTGTATGGCTGTAAAAACCTAAAATATATAATACATATGGTCTTTTACAGAAGAAGTTTGCTGACCCCCTAGTCTATACTATTTCCTAAACTGTGTCCTCAGTGACATTACCACAGTGGGATACAATGAATACACAGGCATGAGAACTCCAAATTAAATGAGGTTAAGCAAATCTCCTCACTGCAGGACTTTGCAGAGCCTTAAAATGCCACTATAAATGTGAGTCTCTGAAAGGGGGATAAAATGTGCTTTACACGTTTAAGAATCAAATCTTAGGGGAATTAGGATGGCATTATGGTTCTGATTCCTAAAAATGCCCAGTTCTGGCCTGAAAGAACTTCTTTCCATAAGTTCCCTTGACAAGTAATATGTGTAAGGAAAAATGGAGTGAGAACAAAATGCCACTTTATTAATAGTTGCTCAGGTGTCCAAAACTCCAATGCAGGGCTCTCCAGTAAATGACTACAGTGAAACACACAATTTATAACTTAAGGCACATAAGGCTTTCTATCCTCCCCCTGATTTAAATCTTGGAATATAACCATCTCATGCCAGACTCATGGGTAAAGGAAGTTGAAGGGAATGAATGGGGAGCAACATGCCAGATATTTTTGCAGCCAAGATAGGTTTATTCGAGTTCAGCAGAGAATAGAAATTTGAGGTCTACAGCCATGGTGAGCCACATGCAAGTCCCCACACAGCAAGGGAAGCAAGGGAAGGAAGAGAGAAAAGTAAGTTGGCAGGGCTATATACTAAACAATGAGTCCATGTCTTTCCACTGGCCGAGTCCTTGCCAGGAAAGGAGTCTTCTCCCTGTTGGGCTTCGTTATCATTACAGGGCATGAGAGCTCCCTTTCTGGTCTCCCAACTCTATTTAATTGAGGTTTCTGTTTATTAATTCTTTTAAATTCCTTCTTTTGATCAAAGTCTTTCTTTAAAAGCATCACTGATCAAGAGTCGGATTTTTCAGTTTCAGTGTCTTCTTGTCCCTCAATACTAGGAAGAACCATTCCTGGGTGTAGTGTTGGAGAAAAAGTGCACAGATTGGAAACCTATTGAGGTCACATATGAGTAACAAAGAGAGGTTAGGAGGGAGAACTGTCAGGCACTTTTTTTTGGCGGTACACGGGCCTCTCACTGTTGTGGCCTCTCCCATTGCAGAGCACAGGCTCCGATGCGCAGGCTCAGCGGCCATGGCTCACGGGCCCAGCCGCTCCACGGCATGTGGGGTCTTCCCGGTCCAGGGCACGAACCCATGTCCCCTGCATCGGCAGGCGGACTCTCAACCACTGCACCACCAGGGAAGCCCTGTCAGGCACTTTTTATCTAAAGTCCGTATGTTATCAAGAACATAGACAGTGGAGATCATTGAAGCACTATGTTATCATCAAAAGTTTGACAACAAACTTCCAGCAAGACTGGTCTGGATATCTTGGGAAAACTGTCTCATCAGATGCTGTCTGCTTCAATTCTGGGAAATCTTTATGTTCAGGTCACCAGATAATGTGCAGGTCCATTCAGGGTTTGGTGCTTCCTTTAGGTGTGAATCCAGTAGCCTATTCCCTGGAGTCTGGCTACACAAGGGTTGGTTAGCAAAACCTGATAGGGGCACTTCCAGCCAGGTTGAAAAGTGTTCTTCCAGAGGTATCTTTTCCAATAGATGAAGTCTACCGGTTGCCAAGTGTGATGCTTCAGGTCTCTGTCTTCTGAGAGTGCACTGTGAAAAGATTGCTCTTCCAAAATATGGTTATTTTTAATAGAAGCAATTGGTCTTCTGCATATTGGAGTATCTCTCCTTCTATCAGTTGTGGGTCAAAAGAAACAGGAGAAAAGTACATTGGGTGTCCTGTGACTATCTCAAAGGGTAAGAGGTAATTAATTCCAAAAGGGGTGAATCTGACACTTAGAAGGACCAAGGTCAGTGCGTGTGGCTAAGGTATTTTGAGGGTCTACAAATTTTGCCAATTAAGTCTTAATAATGCCATTAATGCTTTCAGAGGATTGAGGGTGGTAAGTGCAATGAAAGTGTAAAACCAGCCAAACAGCACATGCTTTTCGAAGTACCTGACCAGTAAAATGGGTTCCTTGGTCGCTTGGTCACAGACTCCTGAAGTTTGACAGAAGTTCCTCAGGTAGGGACAATCTTTCCCAAAAGGACTTTGGCCACAGAAGAGGAAATCGCCCATCTGTAAGGGAAGGCTTCAGTCCAGTGAGAAATCATACAGTTCATAACTAAAACTTATTTATATCCATTAGATGGAAGAAGTTGTATGAAATCCATTTGCCAGATCGCAAATGGTCCATTAGGCAGTTTTAAATGTCCAATAGTAGTGCAAGTAGGCCACCCTGGGTTGTATTTGGGGTCAGTGGGATAAGTGAGGTAAGTACTTTTTGCAGCCTTGTTCATTTTCCCCACCAGTATTGATTCACGAATGCTGTCATTTTGTTAGTAGACCAATAGTTTAATGCATGTAGAGTGGGGAGGAGTGGAAATTTTAGAGTTTCTAGTAGAACTGGGTTGGATTTTGGTCCAAACCAGAGCTTTCTCTTTTTATCAAACTAACAGTTGTTGAATTTCCAATCTTATTTTTCCTTTTCTGAGGTCAATTGTGTGTTTCTCTTGTCATGTTTTCCAAATTATCATTTGGGGAAATATCCCTTTGGACCATGATACAGGTTTGAGTGCTCTTGATTCCTTTAAGGACAGAATTTCTTGCAGAAATATCAGCAAGATGATTTCCTTTAGCTTCCAGAGAGTCAAGTTTAGACTGTCCTAGAATCTAATAATAGCTGAAGTGGCAGGTAAAAGTATTACATCCAATAATTCCTGAACATAGGGACCATTTTTAATTGTACTTTTGCTGGAAGTAAGGAAGCCATGTTGCTTCCATAACATTCCAAAATTATGAGATACTCTGAAAAATATATCTACTATCAGTTAAATATTGGCAGTTTTGCCCTTGGCTAAAGTACAAATCTGTGTAAGAGTATATAATTCGGCCTGTTGGGCTGAAGTAGCCATAGGTAAAGATGCTGCCTCAGCAACATCAAAATGAGTTGCAACAGCATACCCAGCACAATATTCGCCATTGTCATCTTTTGAATAAGAACCATCATTGAATCATGAGAAGTCAGTATTCCCCAGGGGAATTTCCTGTAGATCTTCACGAGGAGTCAGGGGTGGTGTGTTGGTATTAAATAGTCATAAGGGACTTCCTCAGTGATGGAGGGCAGAAGAGGAGCAGGGTTCAGGTTATTACAACATAAAGAGTTATGCAAGGAACAGTTAACAAAAGGACTTCATAGGAGGTGAAGTGGCTGAATGAGAAATATTGAGTGTGATAAGAATTCAGGAAAGCTTCTACTGCATGAGGTACAAAAATGGTTAAAGGGGATCCCACAGCAAATTTCTTGGTGATCTTAACCAAAAGAGCCGTGGCTGTAATGGCTCTCAGGCAAGGGAGCATCCCCATGCCACCGGATCCAGTTGCTGGTTATAATACTCTGTGAATCTATGGTGGTCCCCATGTTTTTGGGTGAGTACCCCAAGGGCAATCCCTTCCTTTTCATAGAGAAAAAGGAAAAAGAGAATCTGATAATTGGGATGCCCAAGGGCAGGTAGGTTCATCAAACTCTCCTTTAAGGCCTTAAAAAGTTTGTTCCAATGCACAGGCTTTGGAAAAGCCCTAAGAATTGCTCAGTGAAGTTGCCTAGCCTGATCATATAATAAGTCAGTGGACTGGTTTCCCAGTTGTAATTCTAGAGACCTTTTAGGATTTTCCCAATCAGCAGTTTTCATCCAACGCTGGGCTGGCCTTCACTGACAAGCATATGAACTAGCTGATATAAGTCAGAGAAACCAGGTTGATACGTTTGAATGACTATATTAACTTCCCCAGCCAATCTGTAAGGATCTTTGATTACTTTGGAAAAGCCTTTGACTGTGGCTCACATATCAGCTTTAGTCCAGGGAATATAAGAAATTAAGGGTTTAGCCTCTGGATCCTTAGAAAGCTTAATTTTAAAGGGACAGCTTCTGAGATGTTCAGAGGAAAAGGGAAGTTCAGTAAGAGAATTAGTATGGGGGAATTGAGGGCATAGAAGAGGCATAGGTGGCGTAGAAGGGAGAGGAAAGGGTTGCACCAGAGGTGGAGTCTGATCATGAGGAATGAAGGGAGAGAAACAAAATGGAGCCAGAGGCAAGCCTGCGACAAAGGAGCCGAGGAAGACTAGACTGAGGCTTTAAGGGCCATTTTTTGGTTTCTTGAATGATTTGTTTATCTCAGTTAATTTAGAATCTTATTTTGCAGAGAGGCAATTTTAGACTCCTGAAAAGGTTGGAAAGCCTCAAAATACCAGTTGAAATAGGCATTCCATTCAATTCTAGACATTTTTGAACTATTGTAATCTGATTTGGTTTTAAGAAATTTAAGTTTGAGGACCTCAAAAGTTCCCCATAATGGTCAATGATATTCTAAATCACCTTTGGTCAGGTTGGTCCATTTAGTTAAAAATGCACATGAGGAAGGAACACAGTTTTTAAACATAAAATCTATCAGAGTCCTTGCAGGGGGGCACCTTCAAAATGTTTAGATTACTGGGATACCATTTCTCAGAGGTTTTTCTCTACAGTAAAAGAGTAATTTTCACATAGCTCAAACAGCTCAATTCAAACAGCTTGCAACTCATATGCCTGCAGGCCTAACACCAGCCAATTCTAAGGACACAGCTTATTCTCTGACAGCCCCTATTCCAAAGGAGTGGGTCAATGGCTGAACTGGTACAGTTTCAGTGAAGCAGCCCTTGTTCCTGAAGGAATGGGCCAAAGGCATCTCAGCCAGCTTCGACTGAAATAACCTGATGTCCAAATTAGACTGAAGTGCCAAGTGAGTATTTGCATACAGAAGAAGGCTTTAACCAAAAAGATGAAACCTTAAAACAGATCCCTAATAGAGCCTGGAGAACTTCAAATGAAAAGAGGTTGTAAGTTTGGATCCAGGAGAAAGATCCAGGGATCAGCAAGAAAAGCAATGAGCTCAGTGGGCTCAATTTTGGGTACCATACCTATTTTGCTCACCAGCCCCGAGGCCTTTGGGTTGTCTTGTCTTGTCCCTGTATGGGACATCAAAATGTTGACCTAGGGGCTTCCCTGGTGGCGCAGTGGTTGAGAGTCCGCCTGCCGATGCAGGGGACACAGGTTCGTGCCCTGGTCTGGGAAGATCCCACATGCTGCAGAGCAGCTGGGCCCGTGAGCCATGGCCGCTGAGCCTGTGCGTTCAGAGCCTGTGCTCCGCCACGGGAGAGGTCACAACAGTGAGAGGCCCAAGTACCACCAAAAAAAAAAAAAAAAAAGACCCAAAACAAATAGACTGCCAGATATTTCTCCAGCCAAGATGGGTTTATCCGGGATCAGCAGGGAATTGCAATTCAGGGTCTGCAACCATGGCGAGACACAAGTGAGCCCCACACAGCAAAGGAAGGAAAGTGCTTTTATAGAGGTGGAAATAAAGTTGGGATGGCTGTGGTTAACAAAGAGTCCATGGCTTTTCATTGGTTGAGTCCTTGCCAGGGAAGGAGAGGAATCTTTCTTCTTCCTGTAAGGTTCTACTATCACTGGAGGGCATGAGAACTCCCCCTCCTGGTATCCCAAGACTGTTTAATTAAGATTTCTGTTTATTAATTTTTAAAATTTTATTTATTTATTTGTTTATTATTTTTGGCTGCGTTGGGTCTTTGTTGCTGCTTGCAGGCTTTTCTCTAGTTGCGGCGAGTGGGGGCTACTCTTTGTTGTGGTGCGCGGGCTTCTCATTGGGTGGCTTCTCTTGTTGCAGAGCACGGGCTCTAGGTGCATGGGCTTCAGTAGGTGTGGCACTCAGGCTCAGTAGTTGTGGCTCACGTGCTCTAGAGGGCAGGCTCAATAGTTGTGGTTCACGGGCTTATTTGCTCCGCGGCATGTGGGATCTTCCCGGACCAGGGCTCGAACCCGTGTCCCCTGCGTTGGCAGGCAGATTCTTAACCACTGCAACAACAGGGAAGCCCCTGTTTATTATTTTTTTACAGGGATTCTTTGTATATTAGGAACAGTTCAGTCATTTTCACAAAGGGAGCAGTGTTGGAAGGTTTTTAGGGTAAGATCCAAGAAATGTTAAAATCCATTTCTCTGCATTATTTGAATATGTTTTCTAGAGAGTTGTAGCATCTCCTTTTCTGGAAATCACTAAGAACATTAAGAACAGTGTAGGCGACGTGAGAGATCTTGCGTGGTTTGCAGACAGTTTGCAGGAGAAATGAAGACTTACTGGAGTAACTAAATGGAGCTGTCTGCAAAGAGAATGAGCTGCCTTGGTAGGTAGCAAACTTATATAACTAAAAATGTACAAGCATAAGATAAATTGTAGAGGTAATTCAAATATCTCACTCGTTCTAGGATTCTAAATTTTAAAGTTTTAAGTTTTAAAGTCCCAACCAGCTCTGAGATTCTGAGTCTTCTTTATAAGCATTGCATACCATTTTGTTGTTGTTGTTTTTCGAAGACAACGTCAATTTTGCACTTTATTTCTGTAAAAATAATATGTCCCCTTTGGGGTAGTAAAGTATTTTTTCAGTATCTCCAGGGAGTTTTCAGCATTTTCTCTGTGAATACATGAGTACACATGTGAGTGAATATAGTACCAACTAGATGTTGTGTTATCTCTTGTATTTTGTAAGTGACAGTTTCTTCTAGTGCATACACACAGTAGGAATTACGAGCAACCACAGATTTCATTTCCTTTTTTTCTGTAATGCCCAAAGATTTAAAAACATACAAATTAAAACTTTTATCAGCAACATATATGCCCAGAAGCTGAATGATATTTGAGTTAATTCTATAATGGTAGTTTCATTACATTCAATTAAATTCAATTCACTGAGATAGTCCTGAGATGGTTTGAAAATTCCTGAGTTGTAAAGATATGCCAACACTTGAATTATTCTCCTCCTTTTAAACTATTTCAGGATTTTTATATTTTTTACCATAATAACAAAAATTACTACAAAACTTGGTGGCTTAAAATAATGAATATTATTTCACAGTTTCTGTGGGTCAGGAATCTTGGTGCAGTTTAGCTGGGCACCCCTGGCTCATGATTTCTCGGGAGACTGCAGTCAAGGTGTCCACAGTCCTGCAGTCAGTTCAGGGCTTGCCTAGGAGAGAATCTGCTTCTAAGCTCACTGGCAGCTGGCTCCTCCAGAGAAAGCTAGCTAAGAGAGAGGGAGAGGGAGAACATGCCAGGAGAGAAGCCAGAGTCTTTCTGTAAGCTAATCTTGGAAGCTCTCTGTCATTTTCTGTCAGGTAGAAGCTAGAAGCTAGTCTCACCCACACTCAAGGGGAGGCTATTACATAGGACATGAGTTCCAAGGAATGGGGATCATCGCAGGGGGCCATTTTACAGGCTGCTCAACACTAGACAGATTTTACAACTCTATGATTTTAAATCATTGCTCTTTTGAAAAATTACTAAAACAGCATTCAGTGCTTAATCAGATTTCCTTTTTTTTATTTTTATGTTTGCGGTACGCGGGCCTCTCACCGTTGCGGCCTCTCCTGCTGTGGAGCACAGGCTCCCGACGTGCAGCCTCCGGACGCACAGGCTCAGCGGCCATGGCTCACGGGCCATGGCTCGCTGGCCCAGCCGCTCCGCGGCACGCGGGACCCTCCCGAACCGGCGCACGAATCCGCATCCCCCGCATCGGCAAGCGGACTCCCAACCACTGCACCACCAGGGAAGCCCCAGATTTCCATTTTTATGGCAGAGTAACCAGAACCTGTCTTGCCCTGGTGTCAGTAAACAGGGGTTCTGGTCCTTCTTCTGTGCCAATCAGCTGCAGCATCTCAGGCACTTAAGTCATGAACCTTGGTTTCCTTGTCAACAAAGAGAGGCAATTTGATTATGCTCTTTTTTTTTTAAATATATTTTTTATTTTATATTAGAGTATAGTTGATTTACAATGTTGTGTTAGTTTCAGGTGTACAGCAAAGTGATTCAGTTATACATATACAGATATCTATTGTTTTTCAGATTCTTTTCCCACATCGGTTATTATAGAATATTGAGTAGAGTTCCCTGTGCTACACAGTAGGTCCTTGTTGATTATCTATTTTATATATAGTAGTGTGTATATGTTAATCCCACGTTGGGAATTTGGGATTATAGTCTTTAAGATCCATTCTGGTTTGGGTATTCTTTTGCAACAAACAAAATTCTGTTCTAACAGGGTCCAACTCTCTTTCCTTTAGGCAAGAGTGTCTCAGCCTCAGCACTGTTGACATTTGGGGCTAATAATTCTTTGTTGTTGTTGGAGGGGGAAGCTGTCTTGGACACTGTAGGATAGTGAACAGCATCCCTGACCTCTATTCAGTAGATGTCAGGATCAGCCCCCTCTTTGTGACAATAAAAATGTCTCCAGACTTTGAGGACCACAGATTTAGGCAGCACTATAATTAATCTAGCATACAAAAATAATTTCCTTTTCTGTAATATTTTGATTTTGTTTCCATTAAGAAAAAAGTCTATAAATTAATTAATATACAAGTGTTAATAACTTATAAGTATTTGCAGTTTAAAAGGGAAGGGATCTTTTGAGGCAGAAATTCAAGGCCTAGAGATGAGAAGCTGTTTTTAGTGACACTGTCAGGGAGTGGGGTGGAGGTGGGACACTATTCATATTAACCATAAAAAATCCTTATCCCACTGAAGTAAAGGAAACTACTAGAGAATAATTTCCAGGCTCCACAGAAATGGTTGTGTGAAAGTCCACATTAGTCCTGTGATGGTTAATTTTATGTGTCAGCATGACTGGATTAAGCAGGTGTGTCCAAACATTTGGTCAAACTGTATTCTGGGTGTTTCTATGAGGATGTTTCTGAATGAGATTAACATTTGAATCCATTTGAATTAGCAGACTGAGTAGAGCAAATGGCCCTCTCTAATGTGAGTGGGCCTCATCCAATCAATTGAAGACCTGAATAGAACAAAAAGGCTGAGTAAGAGGGAACTTTGCCTGCTTGACTGATTGAGCTGTCCTTGGGCTACAAATTATACCATGGACCTGCCTCTCCTGGTTCTCAGGCTTTCAGACCCAGACTCTGTGATTACACAACCAGCTCTCCTGGGTCTCCAGTGTATTTACTACAGATGCTGGGTCTTCTCAGCCTACATAATCACATGAACTAATACCTTATGATAAATCTCTTTGGGTCTGTCTGTCTGTCTCTCTCTCTCTCAAGAAGATGGATAGAAGAATTTCACAGAAGTCACAACTTTTCTGAGCATCACTTCCAGGGCCCAGCACTATGTAACACTTGGGACCTTTCTCCATCTGCCACAGGGTCCTCCTGTTGCCATTCTCAACTCCTAAAAGCCATTGACAAGGATGTTCTCCTTGGCCAAACTTTCATCAGGCTCCTTTGAGCCCTCTTTGGCATGAGGCCTCTCCTTGGCCCCCATCTTCGTCTGAGTCTAGTTGTGGCAAAGAATCTTGCTAAGTCCGTTTATAGATCATCCTTCTTACCACTGATATCCAGTCAAGCTCTTTCCCTCTCTCCTTTATCTAATCAAGTTGCTCTTCCCCTTCCCTCCCCTTGATACCTAACCATGTTTCTCTTAGCAATTTTTTTTGGGGGGTGGTACGCGGGCCTCTCACTGCTGTGGCCTCTCCTGTTGCGGAGCACAGGCTCCTGACGCGCAGGCTCAGCGGCCATGGCTCACAGGCCTATAGCCACTCCACGGCATGCGGGATCTTCCCGGACCGGGGCACGAACCCGTGTCCCCTGCATCGGCAGGCGGACTCTCAACCACTGCGCCACCAGGGAAGCCCATGAAGTGCTTTTCTTTTTGATTTTTTTTTTTAACCAGCTCACTCTAACCATTCTAGCCTACTAAATTCACGGTATATGTATATATTTTTTTCACAGTATGTATATTTAATGGGCAATAGTATAATTTGAGTATATGCAACAATTTCTAGGCTGTGTTAGGTTAGTTAAAACTTTCAAATGTTCACATTGCCTAGAAACTATTTCCAAAGTATAACATATATGTATATCTAATGTAGAGTTGAAATGTGATGTAATGATTTAAAGTGATGAAAAAAGGAGAGAGAATAGATTGTTAAATGAACTGATCCTTCACTTGGCTTGCATAAACCCGGACAAGCTTAAGCTTCCTTACAATGTTTATATAGTACCTTTCCACATATTTAAAAATGAGGTCTCCAGCCAAGTAGAGAGAATGTGGAAATTTTGCATCTTTTTACAATGAACCCTGTGGGATATTTAAAAACAGATGTATAGGGAAGAAAATTAGATCTGTTGCTATTTTCTGTGTTAATATTAATGGACAGCATCCAAGGGTAATTCTTCCACTCTAGGTTAATTATAAAATGCTTATGAGACTTTCATGTCATAATTAGTATGCTTTAACTTATTTTATCTCTTACCTCTTTGGTCAAAATCTGCTCCATTGACTTTTTTTCAATGAGTTAACTGCAGCTTTAGGTGGTCTGTGATTATAACGGTGCTATCAAGGATTTAATCTACAAACAAATCACATATATTCCAGCAAGATGGCAGATTGCCAGCGTACTGATAGATAGTCATGTGCCGATAAGCCAGCTCTCTGATGGGCAGTGTTTACCAATTTCTATGGTGTAAATATTTCCACTGAGGCTGATTTCAAGCTACCAATCATTTGACAACAGCCTCTCAAAATTCCTAAATATGCAATAATAAACTTTTGCAAGCCAGTCCAAGGCAGCACACCACTAAACAGTTAGTTCTTGTACATACTGCACTATTATGTACAATAATGATGCTTTTTAATTATCCTGCAGTGCCTTCATTCAACTACAACTCATACATTAAGAGAGTGTCTTTATGTAAGACTATTAAGGGCCCTTTAGACTATGATTATAATAATTTAAGTCATAGACTACTTTGAGGTGCTAATCAAAGCTATAAAACCTTCTCTATAAGAAAAAAATAAAGTACACACTAAGAATTATGAATACGATTTCAGGGGATTCTTCTACCTCTGAAACTTGTCCATGGGTCTCAGATTAATAATCTCTGCTATCTCTTTGGGCCAAAGTAATTTGGCAAGCAACTTTGTGAATTTCATTGCTTCAGTTCACTAAGTTTGTGAATGACTGGAGAGCTCAAAATCACCATTTCATTGCAGAAAAGTTAAATTACCAATACTTTATTAATCATGTTTACTATCTGGCCTCTTCTGTCATTATTCTAAAATTCAGTGATCACAGGGAATTCAAGAGGAGATGATGTGGTCCATTACTGAGTTCACCTGAGTAACATTGAACAATTTAGTTTTAGTTTCTCCCTTTATTCTAATTTTGTGTGAACTATTATATAAGCTAACTGTAGGACTTGTGATATTTCAATCTTCATTTTTAAATACAAGCATCCTATATGTACATATGTGCATGTTTATGTATGTCTATATAGACAAAATTAACACTTTTTTCTCCCTTTTCTAGGGCTAGGCTTAATTAAACCTATTGCCCTCTGACTTGGTCAAACACCTTTTTTACATAGTCCCATGGTACTTGTATTTGGATTTTGTGGCACACTTCACAATTAGATTTAAACAATTAATTTTGTAATGATTTTCAAAAATAATCATTTCTTCTATTATATGTATAATTTAAAGGCCAGGTGATGCCACATGCACATTCCCTAATGGGTTCTGAAAATTTGTTGAATGAAAGGATTAATGATAATATTTTGGATATAAATGTTTAAGAGAAAAAAGATAAACAAGGAGAAAAAAAGAGAGCAAAGTTTTAATGAAGCAACCAAATTACCAGCTTCAGTTTTAGTGTTGTTTCATTTTCTATCCATCCAGCTACAGCAGCAATATTTTTAGCCCTGGTCAGTTGGAGTTGATGTTGATGAGAATAATCATACTAGACCTTCAATAGGCAAGCAGGAAACTCATTTCTCCTCCATTTTTGAGGGTTTTGTTTTGTTGAGTCTTTTCAACTTAATTCTTAAATGACCAGAGAATTTCTGCTCACCAACATAAACCATCACTAAGAATTCAGATTCATTAAAGTTGGCTTAAAATTAGCTAAGAGATTTAAAAAATATATTGGATCACTTTGAAGATGACTGTTCAGTTAGGAAATGATGCCAGAGACCAATATTCTCATTTTTTAGTAGAATGGTTCTTTCCACTTGGCAAAAATTCAGAGACTAAAAGCTAGAGCTTGCATGTTTCAGCATCACTAAAGCCTGGTGCTGAGAAGAGCCTTCTCACGTGGCAGGCACAGCAGGCATGCCGTTATAATCATGGCTGATTAAACGGCCAACTGAAGGTCAGATGACCCTGTCAGAAACAGAATCTTCGTCTTTCAGCTCTTTAACATGGTTTCATTTGGAGCTGTTTATTTGGCTCAGTACATCGGAATGTGAGACAACTCATCACATATTTATTGAACATCTACCATTGTGATCGATATATTGTCAGGATTCCAGTAACAGCAAAAAGGAACACAGGCTACTTCATGCCTTTGACAAATGTACATTCTGGCAAAGCAAGAATATAAATCATGGAAATACAGAGCAGTGTGAAGAAAGAGCTTAAGAGACATAAACTGATAGAAAAGTCAGATACCACTTCTATTTGAATAAATCAAGCATGGTTTCATGGAAGAGGCACCACTTTGTGCTGGACATTGAAGAATGGGTCATCAGATGGAGAATGGAAATAAAGAAGGTATTCTATAAACATATATATGCAGCTGGGGAAACTGGGGTGTGTTTTCATAAGAGCAAGTAATTCAATCTGAGTGGAACTATATAGTATTTGTGATGATACAATGGAAGGTGAGTCTGGAAGGTAGATTTTACCCATATTATATGAGTGACAGTGTTATAGAGGTAATGAAGGATTGAGTAGGGGGCACTCATGGGTTTGAGACCAGTAGTCACCATTTGACTTGTCTCTGTTCTGAGACAGTAGACGTACCTCTGTCTACTTATGGCGTAAGTTATTAGAAATCCAAGTCTAGACCAAATTATGAAACAACTAAGTTTATGTTTGGTATGGTTTGATTCTTTGGACCTTCCACCATAGCCTCCTCCCTCTTCCCATTCTTCAGAACTTGTATCTAATTCCACCCCTGGTGAGGAATGTCTGAGAATGACTTGGGGATTGGAACAGTGGGAATAATAGTTCTGAGGAGCATTCCTGTGTTATCAGGAGGACTCTTAAAGTCAAAGGCTTCAGGACTCCAAAGAATCACATTATAATGGCACAATATGAGGCAGTAGGGTAAACAGCTTGCTATGGAAGAACTGGCATGGACCCCTCAAATCATATAAACAGCTTCTCCATGTCTCCCTCTGTGTCTCACAGGAACCACTGGTTGTAAGAAAGACAGCCTGATTCAAAGTGTGAATAACAGAACACACCATTCCCAATAGTGGAAATGACTCAAAGTATAGGTGCCATGCTTTGCTAGTCATGTTCTTTTCATGAACTAGTAAAGGGGCATGAAGCAGTTAAGATAGTGGAAAGCTAACTAAAAATCAGGAGGTTCTGGGTTTTAGATCTAGATTTAAGTAGCAATTTTCACATTTGTTAAAAAAAGAAAAACTAGAATTGGATATATAAGTTCTAAGGGTCATTTTACCTCCTTAATATCATATAGGAAGGCGTAAATTATGGGATGTCCCTCCATCTAGTGTGGAGCCATAGAGGAATGTCAACTCTTTGAGAGTTTGTTTCTTAGTGCCTGTCCAGTACAGAGGGCTGTGGGGAAATGAGAGCTGCAGATGGACAGCTGACAAGGGAACTGGGGACCCACATCTTCAGTCAGCTCCACAAGGTGACATTCTGTCAGGAAGATGTTCTGCTGCACAGATGGCCCCTGTGGGTTGTTCTGGGAGTGCCACTGTTTGCAGGAAGGAGTGATCGCATTACGGAATGCTGCTCGGAAACGGCGAGAGAGTAGGTTGTAGATAATGGGGTTGACAGCTGAGCTCAGGTAGAAGAAGACACCTGGAATGCAGGGGATTAAGAGACATGCCAAGGAGAAACTGGGGGAGAGGTACGACAGGGAGAAGCATAAATATTTAACAAAGGTCTTGAATCCCTTTGATTGCCTCGTTTGGAAGTGATAATATACATAAGACTCTAATTGAGAATACAAAATACTCTGAACAGATCTACCAGCTGTGTACTTAGGATTCAAACCCAGGAAGATTAAAGAGTCTTGGAAAAATTGAGGCTCGCATGGGATCTCTCTGAGATGTTTGGCAACTTCCTTTGATGCCAACTCGTTTAATCAAAGAACATGTTCCCATAGCATTAACGAGAGGTGCTTAAGTATCAGAGGAAAGAGAGATGTTTTCTTATCTCATTGGAGTTTTACTTAAATCTATAATTTGAAACTGCAGGTAATGGAGGAATAGTAAATCAGTCGAGGCATAGTCTCTGCTGAGAGTCCTTAAAATGCTAAATATCTCTTCAAAGAAGTATTCCCCAATGTCTTTTCCCTACCTAGCCTTTCCCCTTGATGGCTCTTCCCACCTTATTTCCAACCTTATTGAATATTTGTATTTTTCCATTTGTTTTCTCCACCAAATGTCTTTCACACTGGCATTTTCTTGGTTGATATACACTTTTCCTTTATTACCATATTCTATTCTATTTTCTCAAGGCACAAGGGGAGCCTAAGGTTGAGAATCAGAGGACTTCGTTTCTGATCTTGGCCTTTGCTTATTCTGTGACCCTGGACAGAACTGGCAGTTCAATTTCTTTTTCTCTGTAAAATGGGAATGATAATACCTTTTTAACTCACCTCCCTGGATTATTGGAGGATTAAAGTGAGATACTGTCTACAGAAGGGCTGAGAATAAGAATATAAAACAAGTGATAGGTGCTGTCCTCAACACATTCATTGTTGTCCTCATTTATATAGTTCAGGACATTCAGAGTGCCATATGCCCTGTGGACAGAATTGGGCAGGGAGGAGTGTAGGAGGGGAATACTTCTGTAGACTGTTAATTTGTTCAATAAAGAAATACTGATTGAACTCATTATACGACTTTGAGACACATTGGAAGGTAGTGGATTTAGGCTTTGTTCTCCAAGGACTTGGAATAATATTGCAGAACAAGATTTATGCCTAACTTCAGTAATTAACAAAAGGATGATACCAAACAGTATCTGTTAAGAAAAGAGATACCAACAGTCATGCTATGGAAATTCACATAATGGCATAAACACAAGAACTCTAATGGTCATGACAAATTTAATGGGGGTGATTGGACTCTAGAGAGACCATGAAATGGGTAGGAGATCTTGGGAAAGAGAGGAGAGAGTGCTGCAAGTAGAAGGCTTAGCGTGCACCAGTGTGCTATAGAATGATTATTGTGCAAGAATAATGCAGAACGTGCAGAAATCCCTGATTCACCAGTTTGACAAGCATTCAGTACATGGTTTATGAGTGAAAAATACTATAACTTGAGGGTCAGAAGGCAAGTTGGGGCCATTTCTGGGGTAGCATTTAAGAGGTTTAGACATCATCTGGTTGGCAAGGTGGGGAAGGGAGAAATTACATCTTAACAGGAAAATGTTATTGTAAATGCACAACTTGGGAATCTTGAATTGGTTGTCTTGATGCCTCTGGAGAAGTGTAGATCAAGCCTCATGTGACCTTGTATGTTTTCCAATTTTTTTAAAGAATAATTTCTT
The DNA here is from genome assembly GCF_964341445.2 of Mesoplodon mirus. Classification (NCBI taxonomy): domain Eukaryota; kingdom Metazoa; phylum Chordata; class Mammalia; order Artiodactyla; family Ziphiidae; genus Mesoplodon; species Mesoplodon mirus. The sequence goes on along the minus strand of NW_028295097.1, from coordinate 70,313 downwards.
TTATTTTAAAAAAAATTTATTAGAGTATAGTTGATTTACAATGTTGTGTTAGTTTCAGGTGTGCAACAAAGTGAATCAGTTATACATATACATATATCCACTCTAGTATTGAGTAGAATTCCCTGTGCTATACAGTAGGTCCTTATTTGTTATCTATTTTATATATAGTAGTGTATATATTATTTAAACACTCCCATTTTCTCAGACTAACCACAAAGATCAGAGCTATAAACAGTTTTGATTTTTTGTCCAGAATAATAAATAGTTTAACATGGAGGAAAGTCCTAATGTCCAGGTATAAACTGTACACAAGCCCTGCTGAGTACCAAAAAGATGGTTGTAGAAAATAGATAATATATATGGTATTCAGTATGCATATGAATGCTATTGTTTTTGTTCTGTGCACATCTGGAGCTTAACTTGCATAAATTGATCTTATCTTTCTTCCTTAATGATGTCTTTGATAAAGAGCCCATAGAACCATCCAGTGACTAGCAGAGGTAGAGGGATAGAAGCGGTGTGACCCTAAGACTAATAGTTACACTGACTGAGAAAGAAAGACTCAGGTGGCCATTCTTTGCTCCATTTTAGAGGAAAGAACCCTGAACTTGAAGTTAGGTGACTCAGGCTTGAACCTTGTTTTTACCATTTGCCAACTGAGTGTCTTTGGACAAGTCATTTCTTCTTTGTAGAACTGTTTTTTAACCATAAAATGTTGATGATAATATCTACTTTACAAACTTGTGATGGTTGTAGAAGATAGGCTATAGCATTTTACAGCTTAAAAAGTTCTTCAATAGCAATTATTTTATTTGCTTCTTACCATCAGCCTGTGTTGTATATAGAGCAGGCATTATTGCCACCTTACAGTTGAGGAAACTTTGGCAAGAAGGAATCCATATTCTCCGTATCACTCAGAATATAAATGGTGGTATTGAGATACAAATCCAGATCCCCTGATTTAGTAACCTTTCAACCACTCTCTCTCATATTCTGTGGTGTCTTTAACAAGCAGCATTAAAGTAACCTAAAAGCAGACCTTGAGGCCCCATGAATACCCTTTGGCTGACTTTCATGAGGGTCTAACACTTGCTGAAGACAATACAGGATTTCAGGGACATGGATGTTTAATAAATAAGAACCAACTAAATCACATGGCCATTGAAAGGAAAACCAAAGGAATCATTCCTTTGACCATTTTCCTGCTGTAATCATCAAGCTTAGAGTTGACGTCTTTCATAAAGTAGTGTCTCAAATAGTAATATGGCGTATTTCTTTTGAACCTGTAACATACCTAATCAATACTTAAATAAAATAAAAATCTAGTGTCTTCATTACAGTATGGCAGATCCCCATGAGAAATTGGTATATACAAATAGAACCTACTGCTCTAAGCAAGATGAAGAAAGAAGCTGCAGTTACCTGGACACCTGTGATACACCCAAACGAGCTAAATTTTACCTGATACCACATGGATGAGATTGAACACAGCAGCCAGGGATTCAGTCCACTCCTCCACAAAGCTGAAGAAGAGCCAATCAATGTGGAATGGGGCCCAACAGATAGCAAACACTAAGAAGAAGGCAACTGGAAAAGGATAATGAAGGGGAGAATTAATGGCAGTCAAAGCGAGAATAGGTATGCAGTGCCGACACTGAGTTCATCCATTCCTTCTAGCATTTCCCCTCCATCTTTGTTAAGTTATAATTGCTAAAGGCCAACTAGATCCTAAAGAGACTCTACATAGAATATGTAAACATAAGAATGAAGTTTATAGGATTGCGAATCAGTTGTCCATATGGTTGTAAACGATTTCTTGTGTAATGTAAGTTTCCTTCAGGATATTTAGAATAGTATTGAATGTATTCAAAGTTCTGAAAACATTCTATTGTGGAAAATAAATTATGTTGCAAGTAGACTGTTGGAATCACATAAACTGGATATATAAGTAAAATGATTGTGTTCAAGCAATTTGGTGTTCTTTAAAGTTATAGATTAATAACGAACTATGAAGTATAGTATGAATTTATCTTGTTTTTCTAGAAAAAAATCAGAAGTTTCTATGATTTTAATCATTTAAAATTCTGTAAGTCACCAAGGGAAAGAGAAAGGTCGAACAACCATGAGCATAATACAAGCATCTTAGGACTGCAGTGGGGATGTGTCTATTATATTATAAATTGCTAGAGCACGGAATTCCTTCCACTTCCTTTATGTTTGTTTTTACATTTATTTCGAAATGATTACAGATTTACAGGAAGTTGCACCTTCCAGTTTCTTATTTTCAGCTCCCAAGACAGAGATTGGTGCTACCATAGTTTCTCTAAGGGGCATTTATTCTCCAGAAAAATAAACATGTATTTTTTTTCTCTCCTGAATTTGTAAAATACTTTCCTTTCCTTTCCTTTCCTTTCCTTTCGAGGCTTGAGATTTACCTCAAAATAATCTAGTAGGGGCTAAAGGAGAGACAGGGATATAGAGGAAACAAGATGAGCTATGAGCTGATAACTTTTAAAGCTGGGTGATGGGTATTTTGGTGTTCATTTTACAATTCTCTGTACTCAAGAGCACATTTGATGTTTTGCATAGTAAATAGTACATATGTTTCCTGTTGGCATTAAAATACTCAGAGTAAGTTGTCTGCCTGCATGATGTGGTTTCAGGAATATCTGGAAGATTCTTCTGAATTTACCTCCCAAGAAAAAGTCCCTAATCTGCTTACTACTGCCTACAATTCCCTCTAGTTAAAAATTTAATTCGTGTTATAATTAAACTCTCTGTCCCCAAAGGCAAATAGTTCACAGTATATTTTATCATTGTGACTTTAATGTGAGTACACTTCATGTCCTTTTGTGAGAGATTATGATCAGAGAGATTATGATCAAAGAGAATTGGGGAGAAATATTGAAGACACTAGATTTCTTAGTAGGGAAAGTCAGGTGCTAACAGGGGCTAAAAAGTTTCAAGAAGGTGATTAGTAGAGTTGAAGAGACATACAGTGACCTCAGAGGTTTCTGGGTTTGTTTTTTTTTTTTTTTTTGGTTCATAGACATCACGTAGTTACAGTGAGTGTTTCATATGCATATTCGCCTGGAGGATTTGTTTCTTCCAACTTTCACGCTGTGACTTGGAAAGTATATTATAAACCTCCTTTCTCTAATTGATTGGTATCTCATTAGACCAGTTGGATCATATATTTTTATAACATTCTTTTGGGAGAGTGTGGATCAGTGCCTGGATGTGTTTTAAAATATCTTATCTATATAAAAGAGTGCACCGTTTATATAAAATCATACAATGTCATAGCAGGAATGACTACTTAGAAGGATTCTTAGCCAGAAGTCCTTATCCTGGAAGTAAAAGATCCCACGGAGTCCAAACTTGGGTATCAGGGGGTTCAGGATCCCCCTGAAATGGATTGTAAACCATTTGATGTATGTTCGTTTGAACACTTTCTGAGCGGAGAATTCACTGTTTCCACAATATTTTTAAAGAAACCCATAACACAAAATCGGTTAAGAACCACCTGCTCATTTTAGGGGGGAAAAGAGATACTTAAAGGCTCTTAGAGTGGATATGATTTACTAAGCATTGAACAGAGTGTATTACAATGGTTGCGATTTAGAGTGCTATTCTGAGGTTTAAAAACCAAACTAGAGGGCTTCCCTGGTGGCGCACTGGTTGAGAGTCCGCCTGCCGATGCAGGGGACACGGGTTCATGCCCCGGTCCGGGAAGATCCCACATGCCACGGAGCGGCTGGGCCCGTGACCCATGGCCGCTGAGCCTGCGCGTCCGGAGCCTGTGCTCTGCAACGGGAGAGGGCACGACAGAGAGAGGCCCACGTACCGAAAAAAAAAAAAAAAAAAAAAAACGAAAATAGAACAAAATAGACAGGTCCTAGGTGCTTGAGTAAGCCGTGGAAGATCAGAACATGACACTGTGCTTCAGAAGAATTTTGATCCAGATCCCAGCAGTACTTGATCAATACCAAATATAACTCCTTTACTTTAACAAACAAGCAAAATACAAAATGGAGGACTTACACAGCATTTTAGTGACTGATTTTCTGGATGGTCTTTGAATATTTGCAGTTACTTCATCTGCTTCAAGGGGTTGGTCTTTCTTCAGCTGCAAGAGAAATGCAAAGAGATATAAAGAAAGGGAAACATTTTCCCCTCCCATTAAGATCTGAGAAGTGTGACTCTAACACTCATTTTGCAGACAAAAAACTGGACTTAAAGAAATGTAAGAATTTGTTAACATGTAAGAATATGTTTAACAATAAGTTGGAGGTGGAGTTGGATCAAGGTCACCTAACTCAACTGGATAGATGGTTGTGGCCAAGTTCCAGGCAACCATTTATCCTATGCTACTCGGTAGAACCCTAGTTTTGTAGCATATTAATAGATATTCCATGAAAAATAAGAAATTTTGAAGTTAAAAAATGTTAGATAGGCTTTTTCATTCATCCATTCATTTATTCAATAATTATTAGACATCTATTAGAATGACATCCCTCTGCCTTGCGGTGGGTAGGCAGTAGAAAACAAAAACAGGTATTATTTCTGCTTCATGAAGTTTATAGTCTTTATTTTGGGTCTTCTCAGAGCCTTAAAATGCTAATGGACTTTACACATTTCCATGGGGGACAATGTGTCACCTTTCCTCCACCCCTACCTTGCACATCCCACATCTCCCACCCTCAAAGGGGATACTGCTTCTTTGACTAAACAATACCCTTCCCAACACATTTCAGTGGAACACCTGGTACCATCTTGAGAAGCACAATTTGGGAAACTCTGCTTTACAAATATTACCCATAAGGGTATATGTGTTTCTGAGTTTAGATGTTAAAATATACTCTTCCTTGTTGGAAGATATGGTGATCCTTAAAGTAGCATCTGAAAATTTCAAATATTAACATTTCCTGTACATGCCATCTCTCTTGCCCAGTTCAAGTCCCACCTACTCCTGGAAGACTTTTGTGGCCACTGTAGCCCATTGTCCTCTCCTTTCTCTGAACTCACATACCACTGAAGATCTACATCATTCATCTAGTTGTGAATTTTTTCTCTTTAATTCATATGTTTCTAATTTGTGGTGATAGTCAGCCAGATAAAAAAAGCTTTAAGGTCTCATGATAAACTACCATCATATATCTAGAAGATATATATGCCGATTGGCTCTCCAGCATTTATTCTCCTCTTCTCTTACCAATCGTGCCCCGATTTTCCTAGTGGATTTACTCCTTCTCCATTTCATAGTCATTAATTTGGGTGGGAATGATCCCACCTCCAGATACAGGTTTAGTCCCTAGATAACTTAGCTGCTATCCTTCAGTCACAGTGATTGGATAATTGAGACCAATGAGATTTCAGATATTTGCTTATACATTTAGGAATGAAAGTTTCATTTCTCTTTTAGTGGAACTACCAGAGGGAGCTTTTTGTTTTTTTCCTCACCATAAGGAATGTGCTTAGAGCCACCAGTGGACTGCTATGCAGATTTGGAGGTTGAAACCAATACCATAGAAAGAAGAGCAAAGAAACAGAAATAAAGTTAGTCCTTGCTGACATTGTGTGTCTTACTGGATTAATCTTCCCCAAGAGCCAGCTCTCCCTCTGGATTTTTCAGGTCTATGCTCTCTTTCATATTTTGTCAGATTGAGTTGGAGTTCCTTAATTAGCAATGTAGTAAGTCTTGACAAACTAAGACCATCAGTGGAAGGAAAATTCAACCTGTTTTATATAGTCTCAGGGTAGATTAGGATCAATTTATTGAATTATAGGGAGACATATTTCAATTGAAGATAGAGAAGAAATTAGTGTGGTTATGTGCAACAGTGGAACAGAATGCTCTAAGATGCAGTGAGCTTCCTGGGCTAGATGGCATTTTTACAGAATATTTAATTAATTTATTTATTTTTAATAAATTTATTTATTTATTTTATTCTTTTTGGCTGCATTGAGTCTTCATGTTGCATGTAGACTTTTCTCTAGTTGTGGCGAGTGGGGGCTACTCTTTGTTGCAGTGCATGGGCTTCTCATTGCAGTGGCTTCTCTTGTTGCCGAGCACGGGCTCTAGGTGCATGGGCTTCAGTAGTTGTGGCACACATGCTCAGTGGCTATGGCTTGTGAGTTTAGTTGCTCCACGGCATGTGGAATCTTCCCAGACCAGGGCTCGAACCCATGTCCCCTGCATTGGCAGGTGGATTCTTAACCACTGTGCCACCAGGGAAGTCCCTACAGAATATTTTAGAGAAGGTATTTAAAATTAAATAAGACTTGGAAGAAAAGATCATTAATAGTTGCCTCCAAAGTTCAACAGATCAATATCCTGTCTCTAACAAACATGTAAGCTCCTAGAAGTCAGGTTGCTTTCAGCATTGCACTGCCCTGAAGTATCCATGTGGATGATTAACAAAACTGGCCATCTGTCTCTTGGATATATTGGTGTTCTCTACATATACCTGTGTCTTCAGAAAGTGAGGGATTAAAGTTCTGTGAGATTTGACCCTTTGGAGTCACCTAGAACTTGAACGAAATAGGGGAAAATATTGTGCAGTTATTAGGAATAAATGGGAGCGAACTAAAGGTGATGTTATTAATATAATAGTAAAACAAAATAATGCAGGTATAGTTCTTAACTCAATGTCTGGCACATGATACTCAGTAAGTTATAGAATGTGATTCTGGGAGTTCCCTGGTGGCTTAGTGGTTAGGATTCTGGGCTTTCACTGCCATGGCCTGGGTTCATTCCCTGGGTGGGGGACTGAGATCCTGCAAGCTGCACAGCATGGCCAAAAAAAAAAAAAAAGTTTCATATATTGTGGTTCTGATTATTGTCCTGGGTTTACTTGAAAGGCATTTTTATGAAATATTTATTTATAACTGCAGGCCCACTCATGTGTATTACTGAGTCCCTTCTAGAAATTCTCCTTCTCATGGTACCATTCACCACAAGCTGTACTCGAGCTGATGCAAAGAAGCATCCAGATACACTGAGAAGAAAACCACTGGTGTTGAAGGTTAGAGCAATGCATCAAACTGCACATCTTCCTAACTCATCTACAATTATGTTCTAATGATTTCATACCATTTAAAAAATTTTGTCCTTATTACAAGATAGTTATTCCATTATTTGATTCCAGTCCATAATCAAGAACAAAGAAAGAGTTTTAAGATCTGTTAGTCACTTCTTCGGTGGCTCTAACAATTCTCACTGGGGATTTCTCCACCCCAGGGAAAATTTTCATTAAATCAAACAGCAAGCAAATGGTGCACACAATCTTTTTATGAACCGGCTTCTTGTACAGCTTAGTTTGCACTGAAAAGAAAAATTATGTGTCTATGAATCATGACATTTCAGCTTCCTTAGGTTACAGTGACACAACTAGCCAACTAGAAGAAGAGTCAGAAACAGAATATTTATGCATATTATACATTGTTCCAGCAGAATTTGAAGGGGTTGACATAGTAGAATAGAATCCAAACCATTTGTCTAGCCAACGTTAAATGCTGCTTTATTTCTTGTTGAATAATTTCATTTCCCTTCAGATGTTTGGTAGAGTAGATATTTATCCATTAATTATTCTCACCCACCCCTAAACACTTTAAAAGTCAACTTACATAAATAGGAGAGGAAAATGGTCATCACTCTGTAGGAAGTTCAGAACCCTTCCTACCTCACTCCTTTTAGTTATTTTTACGTAAGATAAAAGGTGAAGGGGAGACGTGAGGTTGATTTTCATTCAGATTGATGTATAATCCTGATCAGTTGTTTATACTGCTTAAAATCATTTCACCAGCTGTTCATTTATATAGATTGTGATTCATTTATATAGCTTTAGGATGCCAAGATATAATCATAGCTTTTGTGTAAATATCTCTATAATCTGAACAAAATCTGTTTATTTAAAAAAAAAACAGTCCAACCCTGTTTGTCCTGGCTGAATTTTGCTACAATTCATAATCCATCGGCTTCGGCTCAAGCTTTAATGCTGCATGTGGGAGATAAAAGGACTAGGTGAGAGCTTCCCAGGTGGGAAGGAACTTGCCCTGGGATTGCCTGTTTCCCAACTCCATTATGTTCGAACCCTGGAGAGCAGCTCGGTGGACACTTGTGTCCTGTAACGATGAAGCAGCTCTGATTGCTCAGCTTTAAGCATACATATTGCTCCCCTCCTTCTTCCCTGGTCCTGGGATTACATCAGTCTTGGTTTTCTGCCTTCTGAAGGCGACGGGGCCCACAGTCAATCATAACTTTCGACTTGCCATGAGAATCAGTACTCCTCAGAATTGATTGAATCTCTTCAAAAATCTTTTAGCTCAAAAAGGTTTTTTGAGACAATGTTTCCAAGTCTCCCATTTTGAAGGTAGAGAAGCTGAAGTCCAGCAATAAAGGAAATAATTTAGCCACATTCACTCATTCATTGAGCTTACAGTCGAGTTGGAGAGGAAGAAGTTAAGGAACCCACAAATATAGAATTATAAATTGTGATAAATGCAATGATGGGAAATTGCTAAGAATCATGAGCACCTAGAGAGGGACCAGGTAGTTAGGGAATCAGGGAGAGCTTCCTGGAGGAAGTGTGAGTGAAGTATGATTTAAAGGATCAGTGGCAGTTAGAAAGGCAAAAACAATTGTGGTAGTAGACAGAAGGAACATTTCTGGCAAAAATAGAGCAGAAGGTGCAAAGGTCTTGAGACCAATGCCACAGACTAAGGCCTACTTCTGATTCCCAGTCTAGAGGTCTTTAAATTAAATGTTACTACAGAAGTGACATTCTAAGCAATAGTTCCTTTCCTGGTGTCCTCTGGGTAACACCTCATCCTTCCTGAGAATAGGATGCTGTAAGTTGCTCTACACACACAAAGCAAACTAGGGTGGTTTCTAAGCTGTTGTCTGAGTTGTCACTTAGCTCCTGATACAAGGTAGCTATAGATTCATGACAACAAACGAAAGTGACACTTAAATTAATTGCTTGGAGGAGGAAACGTGTTTCCTATTCACAGTTAAATATCTCCTCTAAATTGATCCAAGGCAAGTGATTGTTTGCTGTTTGAAGAGATGGTATTGATAAATTTGGGATGGATATTTCTCATAGGGCTCATGATATTTGGAATCCTGCAGAAGTCCTTTCCACCACAGTTGGATACACAGGGCTTTCTAAAGACATGATGACTGTAAACTAGTCTGGGTTGACACTTGTCTCTGGGAATTATAGGGGCCAGCCCTCCAGGAGACTGGCATAACTCTGCCTGATTAGATTTAGTCCTGTGTCCAGACATCTGTTGTACTTAAAATCTATTCTTTCTCCTTAGACGTTGCCACTCTGCTTAGGCACAGTACTTATTTGAAAGGACCATCTGTGGAGCACTCGTTTCTGACACACCCCTTTCTCAGAGATGCACTGAGATGGGAGTATATTAATTATCACATAATACATGGTATCAGAGCCATCTTGGTACATATGATGTGAATGTGATGTCTGCTTTGTTTTCCTTTCATTTATAATTCACATTTTTCCCACTCACAGATTTTCCTTTCCTTTTTTTTTAAGGAATCACAGGCCGTTAGAGCTATCAGGAGCCTTAGATATGATCTGATATAAACTTTTCATTTTATAAATGTGAAACCTAACTCCAGGAAAGAATTAAGGGGCTTTGCCTAAAGGCATATTATATGTGAGCTTCAGACCTGGGAGTCTGAGTGGTCTCATGACTATTTCCTACACAACCTACCTATTAAATGGGTATAAAATTGTCATCGTTAGATTTCATCTCTATGAATTTGGCTGCAGAATATGCCAGGAAAGGAATCATAGAGACTCACTCCTACCTTCATCAAAAGCAAAACAACAGTTTCAGACAATTCAGATGCAGGAAAAAAGAAAAAGAAAGGAAAGAAAGAAGAAAGGAAGGAAGGAAGAGAGAGAGAGAGAGAGAGAGAGAGAGAGAGAGAGAGAGAGAGAGAGAGAGAGAGAGAGAGAGAGAAAGGCAAGAAAGAAAGAGAAAAGAAAGAAATCGGTTTACCATGATGAGCCCAGGAGAGAAAGCTCTAATTATAAAATGTTGCAAACTAAGTAATAATATTCTATTAATTCCAGCTATCTCTTATTCACACTGTCTTCTAATCTATTTTATGTATTCTGTTTAATTCCTCATCCCTCAGTCTCCACCTGTTGGAAAGAAGTCCAGGTTGATCTCACTTAGGCCATATTTTTACATTTTAATCTGATATTTCAACCAAAGGATCAAAGCAACCACAAAGAAGGGTCTGACTTTAAAACTCTGTCTGTCTTGAAGTATAAAATAGGCAGGGATAGCTTATTTTACACTCAGACCAAGTTGGTGCAGAGGAAAATTTCAATGCAGGCAAAGCAGGTGAGGGCAGGAAAGAGACAGCAGGGTGTGAAACAGTCTCTCCATGGGCAGCTGCCTTGTGCTATTTAAAATGAGGCTCAACCTCAGACCTACTGAATCAGATTTTCCTGGAGGGAGCGACCTGCCCATGGGTACACATAGTGAGGTTTCCAGGTGATTTGTAGGAACACCTGGGTTTGAGAACCACAGGTATAGAGGGAAGAACGATGGAAGGTGAGTTAAAGGAAATGAGTTATAGTTGTGGTTACTCTTTGTCCAATTTGAATCCAGTCCTTTAACTTCCGAGTTTCCCCTCTGAGCTCATCCTATTTTTCTCTATGCTCCCTTCCAATTCTGAACTTCTCCAGTTCTAATTGTTTCTCCGAACTTTGAGTAAGAGAAAAAAGAAGGGATGCTGCCATAACGGTTGCAGCCAGCTTGGATACTCACTTTGAGCCCCATGAGGTAGTAGAGGACACTGATGACCATCATGGGGAGATGTAGAAGAGGAAGGAGGTGACCTGGATAATGAAACTGTAGATCCACATGGGCTCAATGATCGTACAGGTGGCAGAGCCCGGGACGAAGGACCCATTGGGGAAGTAGCGGAGCTTGATGCCGTGGATGCTGGTGTTGGGCAGAGAGAAGAGAACAGAGAAGCCCCAAACGATGCCGAGGATTCGGAGGGCCCGCCGCTGGGTGCTCTCCAGCTTGGCGCAGAACGGGTGGAGGATGGCCACGTATCGCTCCACGCTGACCGTGGTGATGTTGAGGACGGAGGCGAAGCACACCGTCTCAAAGAGGGCCATCTTGAAGTAGCAGCCCACGGGCCCCAAAAGGAAGGGGTAGTTGCGCCACATCTCATAGACTTCCAGGGGCATCCCGAGAAGCAGGACCAGGAGGTCGGAGACAGCCAAGCTGAAGAGGTAGTAATTGGTGGGTGTCTTCATAGTCTGGTGCCGAAGAATCACCAGGCACACCAGGAGATTGCCAACGACCCCCACCACAAAAATCAGAGTATACACCACAGACACTGGCAGGAAGAGGTGGCTGCGTGGAGGCCCGCAGAGCAAAGCTAGGTAGTCATCAGTGTTGTTCAGGTATTTCTTGAATGGATCTTCCAGTTCCTTTTGGTAGATCCAGGAAACATTCTCATGTTTTGCCATCACTGCCGTTAAAATCCAAGACCTGAGCCTCCTCTGGAATGATCCTCTGTCCCAAGCTGAGCCGGAAAAGAAAGAGAAAGCAGGCAGGAAAGCACAGGCTCAGTGAAGGAGGCCGGGAGAGGGCTAGAGCTTCAGCAGCATTGGGCTGCTCAGACCTCAGATCTCTTCTGAAGAGCCCCCCACCTGAGACAGAAGCCCCGCCCCTCTGCGGGCTGTGGGCCAATGTGTGTGTCAGACGCTCAGTAAGAGGACAGCTGGGTGGGGCGTGCTAGCTTCCTGTGCAGGAAGCAGGAGAGGACGGGGAGACGTTTCTCTGAATTGAATGTCACAGACGGTGACACTAAGTTAAATAAGGTGTGGGCACTCGGAGCTGTGCATTTTGCAAAGTTTTGGGAATCTGGGTGGAAATACAAATTTAGGTCGCAAGGTCATGTGTAGAAGAGTACAAATCTCCATTGATCCTTGTCACCTGTACAGCATAACAAAAATGGGAGATCAATAGATTTCTCAAGTTATCTTGTTCCATTGGCAATTCAGGGCTCCCTGGGGAAAGTGTGATCAATATGCCTTTTGGGTTTTGATTGTGTCCACGATAGAATGCAACACCTGCATGTCATCTCGCCCTGTCTGCTGTCTGATACTTCAATCTCTTTAGACAGTACCTTGCTGTTGCAAAAGTCAGTAGGATTTAGAATCAGGAACATCTGTAGAAACCCTGTAAGACTTTGGGAAAGTGACTCCAACTCTCAGAGCCACATTTCCTTATCTGTAAATTGGAGATTCATTCATTCTATTTTATTCAACAAAACTTCTTGAGGATTTACTGTGTACCAGGCAGTGTTCTGGGCTTTGTAGAAACATCAGCGAACAAGCAGGAAAAAGTCTCTGCCTACATGGAACTTTTCTTTTTTTTTTTTTTTTTTATTAGTTTCTGCTTTATAACAAAGTGAATCAGTCATACATATACAACTGTGGAACTTTTCTTATAATAGGGAATTCTGAAAATGTACAAGCAAACTAATGAATTAATATAATTTCAGATCATAATTTTTGCTGTAAAGAAAAAGAAGGATAAGGGACCTACAAACATAAGACTGGAGGCATTCTTTTATCAAGAATGGTCAAAGAAAATTTATCTCAGGAGATGTCATTTGGGCTGAGTTCTGTCAGATGAAAAGTCAAGCATCAAAGAGCTGAGGGAAGTGTATTCCCAGCAAAAGTTATAGCAAGTGCAAAGGTTCTGATGCAGTAACAAGTCTGATGTGTTTCAGGAACATCAAGAGGGCCAGTATAGCTGGAACTTAATGAGTGGACAGGAGAGTATGAGTGTTTAGACTGAAATGACTGGAAGGGACCAGATTATATAAATTTTTCTAGGATTTGATAGACTTTGGATCTTATTCAAAATGCAGGGACTTTGGATCTGATTCAAGCTGCAGAGAAATCTTTGGAGGGTTTTGAGCAGGAGGGTTGCTCCTGGGGCCAATAACTCCCCAGTGTCTCTGGACTGTTTCTGCCCATAGATTGAACAGGCTTCCATATTATGGCAGACAATAGAAATGCAGCATGAATTTATCAACAGAGGTAAGTCTGAGCAAACACAGGGCTACCCTCTGTGGCTGAAATCAGGTGGGCCAAGGGGATGTGATATGGGGGTACCAGTCTCATCTGTGAAAATCTTTCAAATTGAAAAAAAAAACAGTAGCTAATATTTATTAAGCACTTATTCTTCCTAGGCACTATTGTAAATATTTTATATATAGCACATGCAGTCTCTACAATAATTCTATGAGGTAGGTTCTTTTTTCTAATGTCTGCATCACGGGTGAGGAAACAGAGGCACACACTTATAGGGCTTGTTCAAGCTCACATAGTGTATCAGGCATTTGGGTTAAGTTATGTTTCAGTAACAAAAATTCCCAAATTTTAGTGCATTAAAGTAAGCAAAGGTTTATTTCCTGCTTATTCTACCTATCCATTCAGGGTTGCCTTGTAGCGTCTGTTATACGTTGTTCTCACATTGAGATGCAGGCTCCAACCTATGCTTCCATAATCCCCAAAGGAAGATGCCCAAAGGGGACCTTGGCTCTTGCATTTTCTTCCTGGAAAAGACAAATATCACAACCAATCACATTTCATAGGCCAAATCAAATGACATGGCCACTCCTAACCCCCAAAAGGATAAGAAGAACAATTTTACCATGTGTTTAGGAAGAGCAAACCAACAGTATTTGGCAAACAGAATTAGTGACTGTACATTCTGCCCCTCTGGATACCAAAGATTTAGCTTGTGTTCTTTCTTGAAGGAAAAATACGCTTCGCCCTGCCCCAATAGAGATGCCTCAACATGGCTATCCAGACACAGCTTTAAGTTAAAAGTCCAGGAACTCTGGGTGATACATGGTATTCTCTCCATCAGATCTACATGTGACTCCTCTTGTCTGTCCCTGAGACCTATAAACTAAAGGACAAGTTACCAGCTCCCCATATGGATCCTCCCATCTGCTAATAACAGTTTTCTCATTTCCCACCATCTCACCCCTAGACTAATGCCTTTTGTTTTTTTTAAGTGAAGTATAGTTGCATTACAATGTTGTGTTTATTACTGTAAAGTGATTCAGTTATACACATATATACATTCTTTTTTTAATATTCTTTTTCATTATGGTTTATCATGGGATATTGAATATAGTTCCCTGCGCTATACAGCAGGACCTTGTTGTTATCCATTCTATATACAGAAGCTTACATCTGCTAACCCCAACTTCCTACTCCATCCCTTCCCTAACCCCCTCCAGCTTGGCAGCCACCAGTCTGTTCTCTATGTCCATGATTCTGTTTCTGTTTTGTAGATAGGTTCATTTGTCTCATATTTTAGATTCCACATATAAGTGATATCATATGGTATTTGTTTTTCTCTTTCTGACTTACTTCACTTAGTATGATAGTCTCTAGTCACATCCATGTTGGTGCAAATGGCATTATTTCATTCTTTTTTGTGGCTGAGTAGTATTCCATTGTGTATATGTACCACATCTTCTTTATCCATTCATCCGTCAGTGGACATTTAGCGTGTTGCCATGCCTTGGCTCTTGTGAATAGTGCCGCTATGAACATAGGGGTGCATGTACCTTTTTGAATTATAGTTTTGTCTGGATATGTGCCCAGGATTGGGATTGCTGGATCATATGGTAATCCTATTTTTAGTTTTTTGAGGAACCTCCATAGTGTTCTCCACAGTGGCTGAACCAATTTACATTCCCACCAACAGTGTAGGAGGGTTCCCTTTTCTCCACACCCTCTCCAGCATTCGTTATTTGTAGACTTTTTAATGATGGCCATTCTGACTTTTAATGATGGTGTGAGGTGGTACCTCATTGTAGTTTTGATTTAATGCCATATATTTTAGAGTTTTTTTGTTACAGCAGTGCTTTACTTCCATATGCAGTTTTGAGTCAATAAATTGGACTACATTATGCTGAAGTAACAAACAACATCAAACTCTCAGTGACTTTAAACAGCAAAAGCTTATTTCTTTTTTGTGCTGTGTGTGTATTGTGACTGGGGAGAGAAAGTTTTGTACAGCACTATCTTTTTCCAGGATAATACAGAATATTCTACCATTCAAAACACAATGATAAAACTGTTGGGAAGACCTGACATGGGGGTGTAGCTTCTCAATCCCATCCTTCTGGAGGACTTTTCCCCATCCTTTAACATCTAGTACTGTTCTGGGTATTGAGAATGTACTCAGTAAATGGATCATAAATAAAGAGGCATTGTAGGAACTAGACTGGCTATGAAGAAATCATATTTGTTGAAGAGGTAATTAGGAAAATTGTTACCATCTTACAAGAAAGTGTTTCTTTTATAGATGTGAGCAATTTGAACACATTTCCCAGAGACTCTGCAGTGGGAACAGAAGCTTGGTTAAGAGGCATAACATTCCCAGTTTTTAACTTTGGCATCCTCACGTGTCAGGAAATGCTCATGTGACCTTGGATAACATCAGTGAAAGTATAGTGCCTAAAACAAGGAAGGTTATCATCGGTCGTAGTATACACTAGTTAGGCCAGACAATGAGTATTGGCTCCAGTTTTGACTCTCGCATTTAAAGAGGGACTTGATAAGTTGGCGTAGTCTATTGAGAACAACTGGGATAGTAGAGGGAGTTGGAGTTATTGCCCTAGGAAAGAGGAAACCTGCCTTAGACATGATCCCTGCCTTCAACTATTAAAAGTATATAGTTTTGGGCTTCCCTGGTGGCGCAGTGGTTGAGAATCTGCCTGCTAATGCAGGGGACACGGGTTCGAGCCCTGGTCTGGGAGGATCCCACATGCCACGGAGCAACTAGGCCCGTGAGCCACAACTACTGAGCCTGCGTGTCTGGAGCCTGTGCTCCGCAACAGGAGAGGCCGTGATGGTGAGAGGCCCACGCACCATGATGAGGAGTGGCCCCCGCTTGCCACAGCTGGAGAAGGGCCTCGCACAGAAATGAAGACCGAACACAGCCCTAAATAAATAAATTAATTTTTTAAAAAAGTATATAGTTTTAATGGAAGAAGAATTTAATTTATCCTAATTCACTTCCTAGGGCAGAACTGAGAGCAATGGGTTGTCAGTATAAAGAGGAAGATTTTGATCATTTGGAGCAGACTAAAATAGAAATGGGTCACCCATGTCACTAAAGGCACTCAACTAAGGCTGAGTGACCATCTGTTAATATTTTATCAGGTTATGGAAACTAGGATTAGTTTACCTTTGGGGTTCCTGTAAAGAGTCATATTTGTGCTGCATATAGCCTACTGCTTATTCAGTATCTCCTCCTGGTGTCCAGTGTGCATCTCAAAGTTAACATGTCTAGGGCTTCCCTGGTGGTGCAGTGGTTGAGAGTCTGCCTGCCGATGCAGGGGCTACGGGTTCATGCCCCGATCCGGGAGGATCGTGAGCCATGGCCGCTGAGCCTGCACGTCCGGAGCCTGTGCTCCACAACGGGAGAGGCCTGCCTACCACAAAAAACAAAAACAAAAACAACAACAGCAACAAAGAAAAGTTAACATGTCTAAAACCAAGTTCATGCATCATTTCCCCACTAAAGCTGCACTTTTCCTGTATTCTCTGTTCAGTGAGTGAATTACCATGTGCTTAGTTGTCCAAGCTAGAGACCTATGTATCATACTGACTCTGCCCTCTCATTTACCCAGTGTCATCTGATCAACGTGCAAATCTTCCTGTCCATTAACCATTATATCTCAAATATATATGTATACATATATATATTTATACGTGTATATACGTGTATTTCATCCACTGTGTATGTGTCTATATGTGTATTTCATCCACTGTTCTCTGTCCTTACTACCGCTTCACTCTTCCAGGCCACCATCATCTCTTCACTGGACTTCTAGCTGGTCCCCCACTTCTACTTTGCTCCCTCTCCAATACCATCTTATCTTGTAGCTGGAATAAAGTTTCTAAAATGCATATATGATCATATATCTCTTCTACTTCAAGTCCTTCAAGGGTCTCGGTTGCCTTAATATGACTCATAAGGTAATTCATGATCTGTTTCCTCCTCTTCTGTATCTTCAGTCCCTAAGTCTCCTTTATACACCATGCTCTTGCCAGACTGTGTTGCTGGCAATTGCCCCACAAAGAGCATGAAACCTCTGTGTATATTGTTCCCTCTGCTCGAGGTGGTCTTCCCTCCTCCTTCATCTCCCTTCACTCTGTTAACATGTGCTAGTCATCCAGAATTCAGTTTGTTCAACACATTTTATGAGAAGACATCTCCTATATTTCCAGACTGGATGAGGTGTCCCTCTTGTGTGCTACTCTCTTACCTTTTACATGCCTTCATCTTAACACTTTATAGTGGGGGTCAGCAAAACAGTCCATAGGCCAAATACATCTTGTCACATGTTTTGGTACATAAAGTATTATTAGAATACCACATTTATTTGTTTATGCTTTGTCTGTGGCTGCTTTTGTGTTACAGTGGCAGAGCTGAGTGGTTATGACAGAGCCCGAATGGCCCATCGAGCCTAAAATATTTACTCTTGAGCTCTATATTTGTTTGCTAGGGCTGCTATATTAGAGAACCACAGACTGTGTGGCTTCAGCAACAGAAATTTATTGTTTTCCAGTTCTGGAATCTAGAGGTCCAAGATCAAGGTACTGGCAGGATTGGTCCCTTCTGAGGGCTGTGACAGTGAATCATGCCTTTTCTCTCTTCTGATGGTTTACTAGCAATCTTTAGCATTCATTCGCTTGTAGACACCAATCATCACCCCAGTCTCTGCCTTGATGGCCACATGTTGTTTTCCCTGTGTCCCTGTCTGTCTCTTAATAGCCTCTTTTTATAAGGACAGTCATATTGAATTAGGGCGTACCCTGTTGACCTCATTTTAAGTTGATTACCTCTATAAGAACCTTATCTCTAAATAAGATGACATTGAGAGGCTCTGGGGGTTAGGAATTCAACATATGGATTTTGGAGTGGACAAAACTCAGCCCATAACAGGCTCTTTACAGAAAACTCCTGGTTTATAGTATTATACTCAACCATGTATCCCAAAGGGCAAGACCCAGGTCCTGCTAATGATAGTGTCACCAGTATTTAGCATGATGTTTGGACAGACTAATCACTCAGTAAATACTCGCTTAGTTAATAAATGATTTTGAGATACCCCTGGTGACCTGACATCTCATTTTTTACCATATCTATGCTGCCTTATATAATTATTGTAATCTATTTCATGATTACTTGTAGATCTCTGAATGTTTTCATCATGGTCTTGACTCTGTCTTGGGCTACCTGTAAACCCTAAGTAAGTTACTAAATCTCTCAAAGTCTGAGTTTCCTCATCACCAAGGCCAAGGTCCCTAAAATACTAATATTCCATACTATTGATGGCATTTGGCTAATATGGTAATCCTTCTACCTTTGATGACTAATCTTGTCCTTTGTTTACAAAGCCCAGTGGGTCTGCACTCTGGCAGGTTTACAGGAGAGAAAGAAGAAGAGGACCTTGATTTAGCCTAATTTTCACAGACACCTCTCTGGATTCACAGTTTCCCAGAAAGTCAGTGGGGGCTTCTGTGGCAGGAGATGTCACATGTCCAGGAAGAGAGTCATGGTAGCTGTTGATTTCTTCCTAAACTATTTGATGGAAATAAAGTTAGTTTCAGCTCTAGTCCCCTAGTCTCAATGACTTTCATTGATTGGAAACAGAAAATGACTAAGGGTGCTTAAACCACTCACAAATGGAGGGTTTAGTAATTGTCTTTATGAAGGTGAATACCTGAGCAGCATCCAGAGCAGTTTTCTCTGCAGATCAGAAGGGAACTCAGTGAAAGTCAACACCAGACTATGTGGTATGATTTACAAGTAGGGAAAAGCCCCCACTGGCTGAATGTCCTGCCCTGATTGGTGTTTAAAATCTTATCATTGCTTTAAGCTTCTCATCACTTTGAGGGAAAATAACATCATCCTCATCCTCATCCTCATCCTCATCACTGGGAGCAGTAGCGGTAGAATCAACAGCAGTGCCAGCTTCCATGATAGAGTATTAACTATGTGCCAGGAAGTGAGCTAAGAGCTTTACTTGAATTCTCTAATCTAATCCTTGAGACAACCCAATGAGGAGGTATTTTTATTACTTCCATTTTACAGATGAAAAAATCCAGGATTTAGAGAGGTTAAATGCCTTATGAACTCACGTAGTTAATTACCATCAGAGTTAGGACCTGAACCGAACCTAACCATTGCCTTTGCCCTGATTCATGACTCAGAATTATCATGCAACAAATGTTATTTTATTCTCACGTGAACTACCGAGCCATGCATTTCTGGGATATCTACCTTTAAACAGAGAATTCTTATGGACACAACATACTCACACAAAGATCAGTCCATAGCTGACATGTACTCAACTCTGGAATTCACATTTTAAAGGACCTCTTGATTTAAGTTAAAAAAATAAAATTTTATGCACTCAAGTTAATAGAAGCTGTCAAACTTTCACATAGAAGCATATCCAGATTGTTGTGGTATAAATTGGTCCACAGAATAAAGTAGATGGCAATTTTCCATATTAGTGCTATTTATACAACAGGGTTACTTGTAGATAACACCATACAGTGTGCTTGTCACCGTGGAAAGTATTTTGAATGAAAGTATGCAGGGTTTTGGGGTGATCCATATGAAGAGACAGACTAATCAACTAATCTAATAAATAATGTAAAATTATGGCAGGGTCACATAAGAGAGGCACTTTATTAACAGAACTAACTACGAGATGTGACCTAGATCTGAGATCTCAGAGATGAGAAGCAACTAAAAAGAAGTTTTGGGGGTAAGGATTGGGAGAAGAGCAGTCCAAAGCAAGCAAAGAGCATGTGCAAATGCCCTGTGGTGGGAGGGAGGCAGTCTAGTACATTAAGAGGAAGTGTAGGGGCCACTGAATCAGGGGCCTATGCTGTGAGATGGGGACCATGCAGGGACCTATAGGCCATACCAAGGGCTTTCTTTGGTTTTGTTTCAGTTTGCTATTAAAGAAGCCAATGACACTTTTAAGCAGGAGAATATGATACGATCTTCGGAAAGATTTCTTTTGGCTACAGTAAGGAAATGAATGGAGATGGGGAAGATGAGGGGCACAGGCTATTCCAGTGGTCCAAGTGAGAGATGGTGGTCACTTGGACTTAGATGGTGGCAGTGGAGATGATGGCAGGAGATTGAAATAGAAAAAAATGTCAGCAGGACTACTGCGTCCAAGCCCACCATGCTTGACTGTGTGACCTTGAGAAACTGCTTAACCTCTCTGAGTCACTATTCCACCTCTGTAGAGACTGGAAACATAATAGTATCTACTTCAAGGTTATCATGAGTTTACATGTGTACCTGGCACATAGTAAGTGCTAAGTAAGTGTTAGCTATTTTAGTATTAGTTGTAGAAGAAGTCATTATAGTAGTAATGGTCATATTACCAAATTTAGGAGGAAGGAGAGTTAACTGAAATGAAACCATTTTCAATAACTGGATACATATAAGTAGAATTCCTGGGTCAAAAAGATAGGACTAAAAATAATTAACCCTAAATATATATTTTTGTTACTTCCCTTTGTAAGTTCTTTGTAAAGCCTGTGTTAGAGGCTAAAAAAAAGTTAATTTATTTTTCACATTTTGTCTTCCCAAGGTGCTGCTTCTTTGATCCAAATAATGATGCTACAAACAGGTACACACTAAGTTAAAGCAAGGAAAAAATTTCTAATGGTTCTCTGAATTATCTGAATAGAAATAAAGGAAGCTCTCTGAGAGGTAGGGACTTTCCTAGCGGGGAAGATATTTAAGAGAGACTGGAGACTGCTCAGAGCTGCTGGAAAAGGATTATAAATCAGACAAGGATGAGTGAGCTTCTTACTTTTCAAAGTGTCCTCCACAGACCAGTAGCGTGAGTGGCACACGAGAGCTTATTAGACCTGCAGAATTTGGGGTCCAGCTCAGAGTTCCTGAATAAGAGTGTGCATTTCAGCAGGACTCCCAGGAGATTTGTGGGTACATTAAAGTGTGAGGAACACTAGATTAAATAACTTCTGTAGTTCCTTTTTAATTGGAATGATCCTGTGAGCCCAGGTATGATCTCTAGAGCAGGGAACTTGGACGTGGCATGAGGACAGTGGAGGAGGTCCTGCTGAGCTGGCAGGGCTTGTAGGGTTTTTCAAACTTCTCCACTCATTTCTGCGCCAAGTTCTCAGCAGTGCCTGCGGTGATACAGGAAGAAGTGAGTGTTGTTTCTTACAGAGTGAATTTTGAACTGTTGAGTCTCCGAGTGGAAGACACCTAGGGATTATCTGGTTTACAGCTTTATTTTATGCAGAAAGCACTGAAAGTCAGAAAGGGGTAGTGACTTGCCCAGGTTAAAATGCAAATTGATAGTTTCTTTATATTTCAATTTCTAACCAAGTTTGTTCTCTCCCTAGCTTGCGATCTCTCTGCCTCTCCATCTCTTTCTCCCCATCCCCACCTCTAACACACACACACACACACACACACACACACACACAATTCTTAAGTCAATCTGCTTTTTAGATAAATCTGATGGCTGTCCTCAGGGTCAAGCACCAAACCCAAGGAGGGGGGGTATTGTAAATACGTCAGAAAGAATCTTTTCCAGGTTTAGCAAAGCAGGCTGTGAAGAGCAGTATGAACAGCAGTTGAAGTGGAAAGGAATATAAACTAAGAATGCCAGCACTTTTCAGCATAATATATGCTCTTCTTTAGTTCGCCCTCAGACTCTCCAGCTGAGGTTTGTCATTGGTTTCAATAAAGAGTCTAGCATCATGATTTAGACCAGAGAAGAAAACGGGGAAGAGTCAAGTAGCAGTTCTAATCCCAGCAGTCAGAGGACCTGTATATAAACGCCACTTCCACCATCTAAGGAATCTTTAGCATAATGGGTGGGTCCTTGGCCAAGTTATTTTATATGGATGTACTTCCGTGTCCTTATGCGGAAAATTTGGGCTCTTCTTTTTTTTTTTTTTTTTTTTGGCGGTACGCGGGCCTCTCACTGCTGTGGCCTCTCCCGCCGCGGAGCACAGGCTCCGGACGCGCAGGCTCAGTGGCCATGGCCCACGGGCCTAGCCGCTCCGCGGCACGTGGAATCTTCCCGGACCGGGGCACGAACCCGTGTCCCCTGCATCGGCAGGCGGACTGTCAACCACTGCGCCACCAGGGAAGCCCTGTGTTATTCTTATATCACCTATTCACAGGGTTTTTGTGAGTTCCAATAATACTTTAGGAAAATACTTTGTGGCTTCCAAGAGATTTTGTAGTTTCTTTTTTAAACTGTCAATCTTCTCAATAAAGACATTAAGATGAATAACGGCAGGGCACTCTTACTTACTATTCTACTTTCATGGCTAGGACAGTGCTGCCATGTAAAAGCATAAAGAGCACTAAATCAAGCTTGGTTAAATGGATAGGTATATACATGAAGGAAAGAAGAAGGAGGGAAGAAAGCTGGGTGGACAGCAGGTTGACAGCTTGTGTGGCATTAAAGTCTTATTTGTGATAATCAGGTTTTCTACAAGTTTCTTTCTGGTCTTCTGGTCTGATGTTTCTTTCATAGGTTTTGCTATTTCATTGATGATACTAAACTGGTCAGGAAGTCCTAGGTTTAATTTTGCTGCTTGAATCTATATTACCTTGGGCAAGTTACATACCCTATCTAAACATCAATTTTCTCATCAGTAAAATGGCATTAATAATTCCTAACTCGTTAGCATTGTTGTGAGGGTTAAATGGCAAAATGGATATAACTAGTTAAGCATAGCGTTTGGTATACAGTAAGCATTCAATAAATGCTATTTTCCTGCACTAACAGTTCAAGGAGTTTGATCTACTAATAAAAAGATTTGATTGATGGCCATTATACTGGTACCCGGGAGGCATCCAATAAGTGGTTTGAAGTAGAATGCATAACTATAATACTGATTTTTGTCTTCAATCACATTTCAGTTGAAGGCAGTTTATAAGTCTGTGCCGTTGTTTTACATGATTGAATTTTTTAGTCTTTTATGTTAACATGTTGATTCAACTTCTGCCTTTTGAATTATTGAGTTTTTTTCTTTGGTCTGATCTATGATTCATTTTTATAAATGTATGAAAACTTAAAAAGGAGGTGTATTTTTGATATGAAAAAATCTGATCTGTATTAATTTCCTCTTATTAACTACATGAGGTAATTTTCTTTGATGGAGAGCACTAATAATGCTGTAGAAGCAAATAAATAAACAAACACAACTTGTTTAGTTGTAGCCTATTCTGTAATTCACAAAGTTAAAGGTAATTCACAGAACTAAACAGCCTAGCCTCAAGCAGGAAAGGAACCAGGTTAACTCTGAAGAGCCAAGGAGTAGATGCTCATGAACGGCATCTTTGGGACACTGTTGTCTGATGCTTAATTCCAGCTATATTCTCTATCTCTGCTTAAGAATCACATTCCCCAAGGAAAGAATGAGATTGGCTTAGCTTACATTCCTTGCCTAATTCTGTGAATTACAGAGGTAGTCCAGTGCCCCATTCAGAGATGGGAGGAGGGAACCAGACAGGCAGTAAGGACAGAGGTCCACGACGTGATCTGTGAAGGTCACATCTTTATATCTTCATCTCCCTGTTTCTCTTTGATCTGCCAGATTAAGCCATGGGTGTATTTAGGACTCAGAAAAATGAGAACATGGTTAGCTACAAAAGAGAACGTGGCTGGGCTTGGGTATTCTCTTTCCGTAGATTTGTTTGTCTACATAGAAAGAGTGTTACGGCTCCACTCTTACAATTACTCTTGCCACGACCACCACCAGGATTTACTGAGTAATTTATTCAGGTATTAATATTTAAACTATTTATCAAACACTATGCTAGGTATAATTCTGCCCCCATGGACCTTAGAATCTGGTGGCAGGACAGCCATTTAATGAAATAAACACTTAAATTTTGATGTATGGTGACAATTGGAATAAGTGCGATGAAAAGAAAAATACACTGGGCATAGAAAGCATGTAATATGGAGACTTGGTCTTATCTGGCAGGACAAAAAATGTCTCTGAAGAGGTAAGGATATTGGAGGATGTGTAGGAATTAACCAGGTGAAGGGAGCTCAGGGATAAAATTTTAGGCACAGATGAGCATGAAAAGAATCCATGCCTAGTGGAAGCATGATTTATTTGAGAAACCACATGAAGGGTCATGTGCCTGGAATGCGGAGAGCAAATGAAAGTTGGGTATGAAAACATCCTGTGGCATGTGGTACAGTCAAGTGGGACTTACTGGGTCATTTTAAGGGTTCTGGTGTTTAGCCTAAGACAATGAGAAGCTGTTGGATCATAAGCATGGGAGCGACATGACCAAAGTTACATTTGGAAACAGTACCTCCAGTTGCTGTATGAATAGTTTGAGGTGTTAGGAGTGGTTGTAGGGTGTATCAGGAAACAATTGTAGGAGTCAATGAGATGAATGAGGAGGGCTTACACTAGGTTTGTGGAGTAGAGGTAAAGAGAATTAGATTTGGAGGACATTTAAGGAGTAAAACAGACATACTTGGCGGTTTGGATATAGTGTGTGTAGGAGAGGAGAGTGTCCACTATGATTCCTAGGTTTGGGCTGGTGTAACTGAATGGAGGGCAATTTATTAAATTATACCAGCCCAAATACAGGTCTATTCATATTAATAAAGAACATGAGAATAGGTCTGAATTTAGGGGGGAAATTATGTTTAATTTTAAGCATGTTGGCTTTGATAAATCTTGATGACAGCTATGTGTAAAAATCCAGAAGTGGTTGAATATAGGTAAGTAGAACTCATAAAGAAGATCTTGGCTACAGATGTAAATGTGTGAGACTTTGTAGAGGATAATTAAAGCTGTCGATGTGGGTGAGGTTGCCTAGGGAAAGACTGCAGATGAGAACAGGATACAGATTGGTGCATTGAGAAATTCCAACATTTAATAGCAAGATAGCAAGATATGAACCTCGCCCAAGAGTCTAAGAGATCCTCTAAGAAGTCAAGACACAATTATTCTTGACTCTGTGAAAGTGTATAATCATAGTGGTGGTGGGTGTGTATTGCACTGAATCTTAGGAGTCAGAGGGAAGTAAGGAAATGGGGACTTATTAACAGGCAGCAATTGGAGAAGTTATTTTGAGAAGTTTGGCTATGAAGGGGAAGAAGAGTGATGAGATTGAGACTAGAGGATAATTTTGAGTTCTGGTAATTATTACAATTTTTAATGGAAGAGACTTATTTAAAAGCCAAAAGGGGGCTTCCCTGGTGGCGCAGTGGTTGAGAGTCCGCCTGCCGATGCAGGGGACACGGGTTCGGCCCCGGTCTGGGAGGATCCCACATGCTGCAGAGCGGCTTGGCCCGTGAGCCATGGCCGCTGAGCCTGCGCGTCCGGAGCCTGTGCTCCGCAAAGGGAGAGGCCACAGCGGTGAGAGGCCCGCGTACCGCAAAAAAAAATAAAATAAAATAAAAATAAAATAAAAGCCAAAAGGATCCCTTTGAAAGAAAGAGAAAAATGGAAGAAAGATGAAAGAGAACATGAAAAGAGCAAAGGAACACTGTGTGTG
The DNA here is from genome assembly GCF_964341445.2 of Mesoplodon mirus. NCBI lineage: Eukaryota > Metazoa > Chordata > Mammalia > Artiodactyla > Ziphiidae > Mesoplodon > Mesoplodon mirus. The sequence goes on along the minus strand of NW_028295097.1, from coordinate 44,654 downwards.
TGCAAGATTCCTGACTAGGTGGGAAAGGGGACATACACCTTATAGTTGGGAGAATTGACCTAGACTAAGGGGAAAAGACAGCTCCTCTAATGTGAGAGAAGGGAAGATGGTTTCTAGATTTTGTAGCAGAAAGTAGAGGGCCTCCAGCCAGTGTCTAGTGGCTTCTAGTTTCTTTGTGAAGTACAAAGAAATGATTGCTGTTGAGAGTCATCAAAGAGATGACAGGCAGAGGGAGTTGAAGTGGAGGAAGGGTCAGAGGTCAGGTGGAAGTTTGGGGAGGGTGGAGGACAACTCAGTTAGGCTTATCAGCAAGTAGGAAACTAAGTTAATCAGTAAAAGTTGTAAGGTTGCTTGGTTAATGAGGGCCCGCTTTAGGCTGGTCAATCAGTCAGTCAACACAGATTGCTTGAGCCAGACATTGTTCTGGCCTCAGGATATAGTAGTGAGTGAGAGGGAAGACTCTCCTATTGAGGAATCTGCTCGTTAGTGACAAGGTGGTGAATGATGTAGGCTTCTTAGCTCCACAAGAGAACTAGTGTTTCTTTAAAGCATGGATGTCTTACTAAACTACTCTTCCTTACACTATGATTTTAACCAATCATACTTGACTGTCAGATTATAATCATAGAGACAGTAGATAAAGTTTTACAAATGAAGATAGAGATTTGCCTGAAAAGTGTAATAAAAAAAGCAGAGAAACAATGGAGTTTGAATATCATTGAGCATTTTAAATAATTTATCATGGAGACTAAAATAATAAGAGAAATAAATAGAAAAAATGGGATTAATGAAGAATTAATGAACTGGTTGTTGCATTGGGAAGAGTTGAAGATGCAAACTGGAAAAACAGGAAATTATGGCTTGAATGGGATTCATAAATATGTGATTTTGGAAAGAGAATAGTTATGGTTAAAGGAAAAATCTAGAGTATGGTGCAAGACAGATTGTCTCAGATGGAGTGGAGGGGGTCACTAGAGGTGAGATGGAGATGGTCGTGAAATAGAATGGCCAGGGTGTTGAATGGATTTATACGTGTAGAGGTGAAACACCCAACATGATGATGGACTTTGTAGAGAGGAATACTCTCAACCAGGTACCAAAGTCTTTGAGGAATGAAAGATATGCCTGGGATATCAGTTATAACCACAAAGAGTAGGGAGAAAGAGTGGTGTATGTGATTGCTTTGTTCTCAGCTGGGCTTTTTTTTCCTTCTAAGAGGGTCAGTCATTCCTAGCATTTTATATAGTTAATTCTTCAAAATATTTCCATTAGTGTCATCTCATTTTGCAAATAGGGAAAGTGATGCTCAGAGAGTTTGTTACTTTAAGCTACAGATTTAATAATTGGTAGAACTGCGACGAGAACCCAGGTCTATCTGGTCGGAATTCTTTGAAAATTCAGTTTTTAGTTTTTCAGTTGAGGAAGTAGTAGTTTTTGAATTGTCCTACTGGCTATTCATGGAGAGACAATGCAATAGAGACATTCCAAGCAGGTCCATGCAGAGTGGACCCCAGGTAAAGCATATCAGGAAACATGGAAGCTCTTCCCTTCTGCCACAAGGCTCCTGACTAGCAGTTTGAGATGTGTGGCCTCTGAGATGACTGAGTGTGGTCACACCCACTGGAAGGAAACATAGACTGTGGTGGTACTCTGACAGATTCTTGTCTAGAAGGCAGAACATACTGCTGGAAGAAGACGGCAGCAAGTTGAAGTGTCACTAAGTGACTGGTGTAAGGGTGCCGGTATGCAGTAGTAAGTTGTACCCAACTATGGAAATGATGGAGCAGCCGTTCTTGCAGTTCAGGCAGAAAGGTATGCAATAGGGAAACTAGCCATCACAGAGCTGTCATTCAGACAGAGCTGTCATTCTGCTGTCATTCAGACAGAACTGTCATTCAGACTCTGGTTATATTAATCTAATGGCTAAGTTACATCCCAGTCCTAGAGGTGCTGAAGCACCCAGTCAGAGGAGGCAGGAATAGAGAAACTAGACAACATTTACTGGCAGAGGCACAGAACGGCATAATAGGAGTAGCAGCAAGGGAAACCTGATGTCCATCTGTCTGTCTATCAATCCATCTATGCATCTTGTAAACACTGGCCAGTGCCTACCAAATGCAAGGCCTTGTGCTGCATGGGGAGGATAGAAAGACGAAGTAAGACTGTTGGGTTTCCCCAACTGATACTCCCTTCTGCATCCCCAGGAGATTTTCAGCTCTTTGATTCCTTCTAATTTACTACAAGGGGGGAAAAGATAGACTTGGACCTTGCAGACAAATAAAGCTCCATATACCACCAAATGAGTTCCCCCATATTGGCACGTTTAAAATATGAGTGAGAAACACGTATCTGGATGATCAAGATGCAATTTATTGTAGGTTTCAGGGACCAAGCCTGATGACAATGCCACAAATCAGCAACAAAAATGTAACATTTGACTCTAAGTCTTAACATAAGAACTGCATATAAACAATTTACCTTTCCCAGGGAAACCCTTCTGATAAAGCTCAGAATACAAATATGTGTTCCTTCCCCTTTACCCTTTAGAAGCTTTGCCTTTGTTTATGCCCAGCTCATTATACAGCAGCTGCCTTCATTGCCATCTCCTTTTTTACTGATGGGAAGTGTTGCCATGGTGATCCTAGAACATAAGCCCGAAAATACAGACCGTCATGAACTTATCCCAAGTTAGAGGCAGTGGATCAGTAAAGAGTGGTAAATCCTTCTCTTCTATTCCTCATGTATGAGCTTCTTCAATGAAGAGGTATTGGAGCTACTGGAGAGGAGGCCTTAGCAGCAAATGGGATGGATGCAGGCCCTCACATAGCTATTTCATGAAGACTCACAGGTTAGCAAAGACATAGCCCAGTTCCTTGAAGAACAGACAGTCTTGTGCTCTTCTCTATTGCATAGGCTATAGTACTCCAAGTGTCACGAGTATGCATCACTGTTAACAATTGGAACTGGGAGTACATGGATGGCTTCCTATAAACACTTTACTGACTCTGAATATCTCAGATTCATGATCTATTGAGAATAGTTAATTTGGGTGTTTGTATCAAGATCAAGGAACATTAGAGCAGAAGAACCCTTAGATATAATCTAAAATGAATTTTTCACTTGTCGATGAGGAAACAGGCCTAGAGATGAGAAGAGCCCCTTTAAGGCACCCAGTAAATAAGAGGCAAGTTGATTAATCTATTGTAGAATGGGAAACATTTTTTTTTTCTTTCTCTTTTTCTGATATTCTCTTCCAATAAATTCTTCTTTAACCAAAGGCTTTCAGAGAACAAACCTTTTCTTCCTTGGTGGGAAGAAAGTTCATGGAGATAAAAATAAATCCAGAGATCCCTCTCAACACTAAGATTGATTTAGTCATTTAAAGCTACTGACCTAAGCCTCCTAATAGAGCCTGGCTCACTTTGAAGTTATTACTAATGGGCCTGAACCCTTGAGGAGATAAGCAGTACCATTGCTCAGAGCAGGCTTCTCAATACATGTCCCAGTCAAGCTGACAGCAAGACTCTTTTATCTCTGGCTTCTTGTCTCCAAACCCATTAGCACAGGCATCCTTTGATATATTTCTCTCTGTCCCTTCTAGAGCCCAATTGCTATTTGTAATAAGTCTTGGTGACCCCTCACCGTAGGATGGTAGCAGAGTATTACTATTAAACTTAGTTACAATGTAAACTAAAACATGTGGGTCTCCTGGAGACATTGGCAAATCTTGGTAGAAATGTATATCTATTTTATTAATATTAAGGGTGGTTTGGGACTTTGTATTGCCTTTTCACCCACTGTCAAAGGCTGATGATCTTAAGAGCTTTCTGCTTGAGAAGAGACATGATAAGGATTATAATGAGATTTGGGATAGAGGCCAAAGGTCTTAGAAACAAATGCTGATTTTCTATTGATGGAGAAGTTATTTTAACCTCTCTCAGCCTCAGTCTCCTCATCTATGCATCAAGCTCAGAATTGCATATCCTGTTAGGATTGCTGTAAGGAAATGACGAGAAAATGTAAGAGAATTGGGTTAGAGGTTATCACCATCTCCAGTCTTTACTCTGCACCCTGTGTGCTGGGACAGTGTGGAGAAAGATATGAGGTGTTTCTTTACTCTTGAGGGGCAGTTTAGCTCAGATTGCTTCTTCAAAGGGATTTCTTATCCATCAGTTCACTTAATGTTGCCACTAATGATGAGAGGTGAACTTGAGAGAGAGAACTGACATGTTCATCACCATGCAGAGTTGGGATTCCAGAGTTTCAGTCCTGGCTGGGTTTTAAAGTAGCCAATCTGATCTTGAAGAAGTGATCTTCATAAACTGCAGAAAGAATCCTGTCCTTCCCCAGCTTGAAATCCTCCATTAGCCTCCCTTTGCTGTTAGAACAAATCCCAACATCTTCAACTTGTTCTACAAGGTCCTGTAACCATTTGGCCTCTCCCCACTTCTACCTCATCTTTCTCCTTTCTCATTCTTATTTAATTCATTTCAACAACAAAAGACTTCTTTTAGTTCCTCCAGCATGCCTTCCTTTCCTGCCTCAGGGTCTTTCCCTATGCAGCTACTTCAGCCTCTAATGTTCTTTCCCCTGGAGCCTTGCAAAACTGCCTCTTTCTCCTCTTTCAGTTCTCGGCTTAAATGTCCCTTGCTCAGAGATTTTCCCTGAACACCCTTCCTAAAAGCAAGTGTACCATATTATTTTCTGTTACAATCTTTGGTTTCTTACCTTCACAGCAATCTCAGTTTGTATTGCTTTTGTAATAATCACTTTCTTCTATTGTGTTTACTTGATTTATCTTCTTCGGTCTGTCTACTCTTTTGGGATGTAAGCTTCATGAAAGTAGGAACTACATTCCATTTATGGCTGTGTTTCCAGCATCTAGCCCAATGACTAGCACCTAGCAAGCACTCAATAAAATTTGCTCCATGACCAAATGAGTGAATCGATATGTCACTCTCTGAGTTTTAGATTCATGATAGATGGGAATATGCTCTAACAGCACCTCTCCTCGTTATTCTCTCAGCTACAAATATGAGAGGAGGTTGGCTCTTCCCTTCTATGGCTACCGCTTCCTGGTCTCGATCAGACAGACTTCTTCTTTGTTTTTTCTTTTACATTTTTCCTCTGCTTGCTTGAGCCATATGTTCAGTTTGGCATACAGGATTTACTAAACCACAAGTTTTGGTGATGAGAGCACAAGACTGGAAGTCAGGAAATCTGAATTCTAGACTTAGATAGGCTTCTGCTTACAATATGATATTGGATAAGTTAGATGCCTACTTTTGCACTTCAGTTTCTCCTATGGTTATAATGAGGAGATTGGACTAGATGAGCCAAAAAGATCTTTTCCACCTGGAGCATTATCTAACCTAGATTGTTGACTTCCCTTCCATCAATTCATCTGGACAGCCTCACAAGGCAATTACTTTTAAAATAGCAGTGGTCATCTTGAGTCACGTCTGGGTATACTGTTTAAAACTAGAATTCCTGTTAATCAGTTTACAGTCATACTATAAACTTTACAATCCCTGAGGAGAAACCAAGCTTCAAAATGTCTTGCCAAAATAGTCTCTGCTCTTGATGCGTGCTGGGTCCTTTCAGGAGTACCTTAGGAGACAAGAGTGCTGGCAAAACAGAAGGGAACAGTATTATGTCCTCACGTTCTTCTCCATCTGCTCTGTTCTGTAGGTCTGCCAGAATTTTCCCAGCATGACTCCTCCAAATTTCCCATTTCATCCCAGATTACACACACATCAACCCTGGCAGGAAGGTCCTCATTTAGAGCCAGTTTTGGAAATAGTGGAAATGTTTGACATAGATTCAGTTTTTAGTACTCATTACCCTGAATCCAATGGCAAAACAGGGAGGGTACAGTCTTGTGGTTAAGAGATGAGACTATGGAACCAGAAGCCTGGATTTGAATTCAGTAAGACTTGCGATAATGACTTAACCATTCTAAGACGAGGTACCTTGTCTACGAGAGAAGCATAATAATAGTAACAAGGTCATAAATTGTTGACAGGGTTAAGTCAAATAATCATGTAAAATACTTTGCCTATCTCTGGCCCATGGTAAGCAATCAAGATGCATAACTTAGAGTTTTTCGTTTTGTTTTCAAATTTCAGTCATTTAAAGATTTTAACAACTTCCAAGTGATGCATATGGTTTGAAATAAAGTTATCTACAATGAGTAAAGTCATTTTTTTATTATTATTTTTTTTTCCGGGGGGCACATGTCTCTGTGTTTATTGCAACCCCTTCCCAGTAGATGGCACTACAGTGTCTTGTCCCAGCAGAAGAGGTCCCTGGCGCCAACATGGAAACCAAGGGTGTTGGGAAGGGGGCGCCTTTTTTCTGGTTCACACCCAGGACCAGTATGGGTTAAGGGTGGTCCTGATGGAAGAGGCGGCCAGGCTTTGAACCACGACCAGCTACTTCTAGAGTTGTACTAGCTTCCCAAGGACACTGCAGGGGCCCCGAGCCGCCGTGTCCCGGGGGAGGTGGGGAGGGAGTCACTTCTTCTTCTGCACGTGGCCACAGTCATACTTGCCCCGCACGATGGTGAGCTTGACGCCGGGCAGGTCCTGTGTGCGGCCGCCCTGCACGAGCACGACGTGGTGCTCCTGCAGGCTGTGGCCCTCTCCGGGGATGAAGCAGACGACCTCCCGACCGGTGCTGAGCCGCACGCGGCAGCATTTGCGGTTGGCCGAGTTGGGCTTCTTGGGCTTGCGGATGAACGTGCGCAGGACCACGCCCTTCAGCTGTGGCCGGCCCTCCATGGGGCCCACTTTCGGAGGCGGATGCTTCGGAGGCCCCCGGCGGTGCATCTGGTTCAGGGTGGCCATGGGACGCGTGGCCCAAGGCCGCGGGGCCAGGGCTAGGCCATGATTTAGGGACGTGCTGAGGCCACGGAGAAGGCCGGACCAGGACATCCCGCCGCCTGCAGCGTCCCTGTGTTAGGGGATAACAGATTCATTAAGCAGGAGGAGGGGAAAGTGGCCGTAGCCGGGGGAGGGTCCAAGTTCTTCCCATCCCGCTCTCGGAGCCTTCCGGTTAAATCTAAGGAATTTCCTCTCACTGTATAACCACAACCCCTAACGCTGCTACCGGAAAATCCCTCCGTAAATTTTGTCTTGCTCTGAATAGGCTCTCTGAATAGGCTCTCCCAACCGCCCCCGCTCACAAACAGAAGGAAACTAGAAAATGAGAGGAGGCCCGGGAAGTTTTCGAGTAAAGTCATTTTTTTGGAGAGTTACAAGTACAAAGAGTGATAAAGTCACTGCAAATTGGAAAACTTCCATGGACACTAGCATACACTAAATAAATAGTGTATGTAAGTCAATACATAAAAGAATTAGTTCATTTATTACTTATTTAGTTAAAACAGGTTAATGAAAATGGCCATGTCATCTTTCCTAATTATAAGAAAATTCATACTCACTGCAAACTATTCAATTATGAAAATGAAAATAATTGTCGTTCATTTTTTCCTCTACCCAGAATAACTTCTACTAATATTTTAGTTATGCATCCATAAAAAGCAGTCATTACCTGCAATTTTTATTTCTTTTATTTCTTGAGTAAAAACTGGAGGATTCTAATCTAGATCAGAGACTTAGTTTTACCTATTTCTGATATATTCACCTTCTGTGTCATCATCTGTAAAGTTGATGTTTGGACTGTGATCTTTAATATCCCTTCCAGCTCTGGAATACTAAAGTGAATACACAAAGGCATATTTGACATTATAAGAAGATAAACAATAGACATTTTACTTTTTGAAATCATCTAAGAACTCTTGAGCACTGGTCACCACATATTATACAAAAATAGCTATGACTTTCTCAGTTACAATGCAGAAGTCAGAAAGCGAGTGTGCGGTAAAACTATGAAGTAGGTGGCATTTTGGGGAAATGCAGACCTTCCCAGTCTTCATCTGTCCTGAGATGTCTCTCCTGCACATCCTAGCCTTCTTCTCATGCTCTCCTTTTCCCTCCTCTTACTTGCCTGGATCTCAGAATTATATGCCTTATATCTAACTGTAAAATGACAGCTCTTGTTTCCTATTAAATAAATTACATGCTCTGAGAAGTGAGGAGGGGGCATATTTCAATGAAGTTTTGTGACTGGACCATGCTTCCCAGGATCCTGATATAAATCCAGATAGGTGGCTATCATTTTTTTCATATTTGACAGATCAGAGTATTATGACACACACACCCCCCTTACACCAGTGATATGACCAGTTCTTTAACCTTCACACGTAACTGGTTCTGGCTTCAGCCACTGACCAATAATACAGCTCATTCTCAAGGATGCTTAGAAATTCTCTCTCACACTTAAATAAACTATCTTAGAATTGTCCTAACTCTAACATTCTCATTGTACTAATGGATAGATGGAGGCCCAGAGAGATGACATGGTTCACTTTATGTCTCCACAGTGAATAAGTGACAAAGCTTTTTGTAATAATACCTGACATATCATTACATGATACATTCCTTGGAGTATTGCTGCTTTTTGATTATCTGTTTTTGTTTTTAATAAAAGCCTGTTATGAAATTTGCATTTCTTAGGATAAGGAGCATGCTAAATTGGAAGTATTAATTCTTCATTCAGGTTTGTTGAGAATCAGTTGTTACTGAGGTCACACCAGGACCCAGCAAAATGCCTGAGGCACGAGAGGCACCAGAAAGTGAGGGAAGGGATGCAGAGCATAGACTGGAGTAGAGCACTAGCCCTGGGTTTGGCAAGATAAGATTTGTTGGTGACTCTGATTACAGTAGCTTCTGTGTGACGGTGGAAGGAAAACCTGCCCAAAGTGGGGGTAAAAAGAGAATAGGGCGTGAGGGAATGAAAGGATACTAATATTTCATAGAACTTTCCCCTCAGGTGAGTAGAGAAATGAAATAGCTGGAGAGACACATGAGGCCAATGGAGGGATCTTTCAAAATATAGAAGAAATCGCAGCGTATTTGTGTGCTGTTGGGAATGAGCCCATATTTAGGGGGAAATTGATGGTGAGGAGAAAGAAATGTTGATCACAAGGGCAAAGTCTTGGGTGTGTGATAGGGGATGTGATCTAGTGCACAAATGGAGGGTTTGGTTTTATACAGGTGTGAAAACAGTGTTTATGGGTTAAGAAGCAGGTAGCTTGAGAGATTTGGTGGTGGAAAGATACAATGGTTCTCTTTTGGTTGTTTTGATTTTCTCAATGAAATATTTAAAAAGTAAGTCTAAAGCTGAGTGCAAGGAAAGGGAGAGAGTGCTGAAGGTTTCAGAAGAGGTGAAAACATGTGAACATCCACCTCAGAAGTTGGAAGAGTGGGTAAGTTAGGGGGATAGAGTGAAATTGCTGGGTCGTATTTCAGGCCCACTTGAGTATATTGGTCATAAATCGAAAGAGAGACAAGTTAGACCTTTAGTGAGTTTTTCTCCAGCCCCCTTCAGCTGCTTGAGTGTTGTTGCAAAATAGGGGGAGGACTGAGCTAAACTAAAGTTGGGGTTTTGCCAAACTAGGGTGAAGGAGGAGAGAGGAGTCAGGGATTTGGGGATGATATAAAAGGAGTGGCTGTAGAGACTGATCATTGAACTGGAGAAAAAGAAGGGACTGAGGACATGAGGGCATGAGATAATGAACAATGAAAAGTGGTGGGTCCGGTGGGCTGGAGGTCCTGATGTGAGGGTCAATGATTTGTAGAGGAGAAGAAGGGAGGGTACAAAATTAACTTAGTTGCAAAACTAAGAGCAGATGTTTGAAAAACTATTTCACAAGCAATGCAATTATTAGTAACCACAAGGTCTAGTGTATGGCCACGGTATTGGGTGGCTGAGGGGGTGAAGGAGAAAACAGGAGGTGAGGTAGTAAAGGGTGGAGAAGCCCAGGGGTTGGATGATGACCATGACATTGGTGTGGAGGAGGTCAAGACTGCAAACATAGTAGTAGACTAGAGGAGGTGAATAGTAGTGATATGGCAGCGAGAGAGTAGTATAGAAAGGGTGCAGAGTGAGACAGCAAATTTGAGATTAGGTCTTCAGTGACTAAGGAAGCTAAGGAGAGTGGCACGTGACTGCAATGAGGCAGGATAATAGCTGGTAGAGCTTGATGGCAGGTGCTTCAAAAATGGCAGGATTTTTGAAAGAAGAAGAAGGAAATAATTGACTATAAATGATGGTGAGGAACATGCAAGGTGCCCAACCTCACCTCCAGGCTCTGTGCAGTGTGGAAGGAAAAACAACCTTTGCTTGAGAGGCCTGCAGGGGAAGCAGTTCCCCAGGAAGGAGCCTGGTTGCATAATGAGCACACAGTTCACTGTGTGTTGGAGAAGCTAAAAAGAAGTTTGAAGATCCAGGGGATTTTTCTGGTACAGACCGTAAGTTCGAGAGCACTTAGTGGAAGAGCTGAGTTGGGTGGTGTTGGTGAATAATGACTGTGAAATCATACTAGAGGATGCCCATAGCTCATCTGAGTAATGATTGGTGATCTAGAGTAGTACTTCTCAAACTTTGAGGTACCTACAGATCTCCTTGGGATATTGTGAAAATTCAGATTCAGTAGGTCTTAGGGAGAGGAGGAGGCAGGGGGCTGAGATTCTGCATTTCTAACGTGTGCCAAGGTGATGCTGAGACGGCTGATTTGAGTATCACACTTTGAGGAGCAAGGCTCTATAGGCTTGCACTAGTGTGAAAGTGTCAAGGTTGGGACAGGATGTCAAAGATGCATTTGATCGAGGATGTCTGGAGCTCTGGAGCCTCCTTCATTACAGAAATATTTAATAGTTGCCACCATTTTGGGAAGATCGGTTGTTACACCTTCGATCCTCCTCTTTCCTTCTCTGAATCTGAAGCACCTGTGTTTAATACACATTTGCTCTACTAAGTGTATTGTCTTTGTTTCCTATGTGTGTGTGCATTATTGCAACAGGCTCATTTGGTCCTTAGAGCCAGAAACTGTGGGGAAGAGTGCAACTTTTTTGGATCATGAGTCGTAACACCTGCTTTTAATTCTCATTTCTACCATTAACTAGCTTTGAAAAACAGTGGAAAAAAATCATTTACCTTTCTGATCATTTTTATATGTGAAGTGGGGGTAATCATGCCAAGCTTCCTTTTATGAAATTCAAATGAGATACTTGATATAAAAAGTCTTGAAACCTGCAAAACAATATAATAATATGATATTGCTTGTTTCAGGGCTAGTATTTCTTTGGTACATATCAGCATGGCATCTGGCAGGCACTGGTCTGATTGACCAGTGTCCATTGCCATATCAGTGTGTAATATTTTTAATAGAACCCCTGAATATTATGTTTCATGATTGTTATTATATATTCTGTATCTTTTTATAGTGCTAAGCAGGAAAATGGGCATGGAATAGTTGTTGAATTAAAGAGTTGATGTAACAAGGTGGGTAGAATATATGAACATCTACCCCAGGACACACTGAGTGAAAATGAAGGTAATTTCAAAAGTCGGTGGAATGAGTTATTTCTAAGGACAGTTACGTCACTTTTGCCAGGAAGCATGAAGATGTCAGTTTGCTCCCTTAACAAAGTTTAAAGTGCCCTTACCACAATTTCTTATGTTGTCTTCCTCTTGAGATTATACCTTTCACGTTGCTGTTGACTGATGGTTGATTCATGCAGGCGTACTCAGCTAAGGGAACAATGCTAAGCACAGCCAAGCTATGATTTTTTTTTTGAATTTTTGAATTTTATTTTATTTTTTTATACAGCAGGTTCTTATTAGTCATCCATTTTATACACGTCACTGTATACATGTCAATCCCAATCTCCCAATTCATCCCACCCCACCACCCCCTCCCCCGATGCTTTCCCCCCTTTGTTCTCTACATCTGTGTCTCAATTTCTGCCCTGAAAACTGGTTCATCTGTACCATTTTTCTAGGTTCCACATATATGAGTTAATATACGATATTTGTTTTTCTCTTTCTGACTTACTTCACTCTGTATGACGGTCTCTAGATACACCCACATCTCTACAAATGACCCAGTTTCATTCCTTTACAGCCAAGCTATGATTAACCTTACCCATTTTGTTCTGGAACAGAACTCTCTGTTCCAAAATGGATTATGGACACTCAGGTCCAAAGTTCTTCAAAGACCTCCTAGATATGTTAGGAAAATATTTCCTAGGTATATGGGAAAGTATTTTTACAAACAGTTTTTTCTCTGACAGTAAAAATATTTCTATTTAATTGTTTTTTCTTGGAGAGCTTGCTTTAGTGAGGAGTGATTTTCCTAAGTCTCTGGAGATGAAATAAAAAGCAAGGATTTTGGAGTTCAGGTTCTGGCTCCACTTCTTATTAGCAGTGAGATCTTGACCATTACCTCATCTCCGTAAGCCTTGGGCTTCTCACCTATAGGACTGGAATAATTATGGTATCTTCCTCATAGGATTGTTGGAAGTGTTGGGACAATGTGCATGAAGTAAGTAGCAGAGTATTAGCCCCAAATAAGTACTAGTTCTTGTTGTTGTTGTTGCTGTCACTATTACTACTACCCACTGTAAAAAATCTGGATGAAGGGCTTGATTCCAGAATTTATTAAAAGCTGTCTAAATTCAGTGGTGTAAAACCAAACAACCCAATTAAAATGAGCAAGAGCTTAAAAAAGACACTTTATAAGGTATACAGATGGAAAACAAGCATATGAAAGGATGTTCAACATCATTATTCATTAGGGAAATGCAAATCAAAACCACAATAAGATACCACCGTATACCTCTCAGAAGGGCTACAGTTTTGATACCAATTAACAGTATTACAATAATGACCATAGCAAGTGTGGGCAAGGATGTGGAGCAACTGGAGTTCCCACACACTGCTGGTGGGAATGCAAATTGTAAAACCACTTTAGAAAAGAATTTGGCACTTTCTTAAAAAGCTAAGCATACCACTACCACATGGCCCAAGGTTGCTTCTCCTAGGTATTTTCCCAAGAGAAATAAAATGCATGTTCATGTAGTGCTTCATATACAAACATTCATATGTTCATTTATAGTAGCCAACACTGGAAAAACTCCAAATTTCCATCAATAGTTGAATGAATAAACAAATTGTAGTATATCCATACAATGCAATACTACTCAGCAATAAAAATAATTTAATTACTGATACACTCACTGGTACGGATGCATCTCAACATAATTGTGCCGAGTAAAAGAAGTCAGACAAAAAGAGCACTTACTGTATATTACATTTGTATAAAATTCCAGAAATGCAAACTGTAGTGACCGAAAACACATCAGTGATTGCCTGGGGATAGAGTAAGAAGGGAATGAGGAAAGGCAGGAAAGAGGAATTACAAAGGGACGTGGGGAAATTTTCAAGGGAATGAGTATGTTCATTATCTTGATTGTGTTTATTATAGTGATGGTTTCACAGGTGTATACTTTTGTTTAACTTATCAAATTTTATACTTTAAACATAGTGGTCAACTATACCTTAAAAAAACTATTAACAAAGGGCTTCCCTGGTGGCTCAGTGGTTGAGAGTCCACCTGCCGATGCAGGGGACACGGGTTCGTGCCCCGGTCCGGGAAGATCCCACGTGCCGCGGAGCGGCTGGGACCGTGAGGCATGGCCGCTGGGCCTGCGCGTCCGGAGCCTGTACTCTGCAATGGGAGAGGCCACAACAGTGAGAAGCCCACGTACCGCAAAAAAAAAAAAAAACTATTAGCAAAAAAGAACATACAGTGGCTCCCACCTCCACTGCCTTTCCTATGCTTTTAAGCCTGGAAGGCTCTCCTTAATTTGACCCCATCTTATTGATTAGCCTCATCTATTACTGAACCTCTGCTCACTGAGACCGTTTACTTCACCCCCTCCCCTATAAGGTTCCTGCCTTCCTGACCCTCTGTTCATGATATTTCCCCTATGTAGAAGGCCTACTTCTTTCTTACCCTCTTAAATATACCCCTTTTCTAGAGACCACCCAAAAACCATTTTTTTTCTTTTGTTCATTAATCATACATTCACTGGGTACCTGTTATGACACAGACTTTAGATTAGGAGTTAGGCATCCTTCAGTGATGAAGACAGCCCAGCTCCTGCTCTCATGGGGCTCACAGTCTGCTCAGAGATACAGTCAAGTCAATTGCTGTACAATTACACATACATTTAATATTTTTGGCCATTCAGCCTTTAAACACCCTTCATATTATGGGAGAATTCTCCTTTGGGGGTCGTTGGTGGGAAGGGGGACCCATTTCTTCCTAAAAGTGCTAGGACTGCTCCCCACTCCCTGAGTATAGGCATAGGATTTACGATTGTTAGCTAAGTGCTCCTACCTACTGAGATATTTTGAGAGAGTAAAGCAGAGATGCAAGTACAGTTTGGGTGGTGGCAGAATCAGAAGTTAGTAGCAGCAGAGCAAGCGCCCAGGGGTGCATTTGCCTGTGTCAGGGTCTCCAAGGGACCATGCCTATGGGGAACAATCTGGTTCTTGCCCATCTTCAGATCCTGGTTCTCCAGACTTTTTCTGGAAAGTCTTAGTCTGTTCAGGCTGCCTCTGTGTTTATGTTATTAACAAATAGCACAGACTGGGTGGCTTATAAAGAATAGAAATTTATTTCTCATACTTACAGAGTCTGAAAGTCCAAAATCAGGCGCCAGCATGGTTGGGTTCTGGTGAAGCCCGTCTACCAGGTTTCAGACTGCTGGCTTCTCACTGTGTCTTCATGTGGTGGAAGGGGCTAAGGAGATCTAGGGGGCTTTTTTCTAAGAGCACTAACCCCGTTCATGAGGGCTCCACTCTCATGACTTAAGCATCCACCTCCATCATTTGCTGGTCTACTCAACCTCTCTCAGTTTTAGTTTCCTGGGCACAATGATAGTGCCTACCCCATATGGCTATTGTAAGGTTTCGTTTGGGTAATCCAAGTAAAATGCTTTGCACAGTGCTTGGCATATAGAGATGCTCAATGAATATTAGCTGTTACCATTGTTCTGGCTTACTAAGGTGGGTTGATACATATATAAAAAGCACTCCAGCCAAATGTAGTTCACCAGTGCTTACTGGAAAGCAACACTGATCTAGAGCCTTGGAGGGTGTGTAGATGGATTGCCAAGGAGAATGTTGTGCAGATTACATTATGACACAATGAAAGAGACAAGTTCAGAGGATCAAGCAAGTGAGACAAAAGTATAGTTTGCAACCCTTGAATAAGAGGCAGATCAGGAATTTAGGGTCACTGAAAAATGATACAAGTGGACTTATTTACAAAACAGAAACAGGCTCACAGACTTAGAAAACATAGTTATGAAAGGGGAAGGGTTGGGGGAGGGATAAATTAGGAGGTTGGGCTTAACATATACACACTATTATATATAAAATAGGTAATCAACAAGGACCTACTGTAGAGCACAGGGAACTCTACTCAATAATCTGTAATAACCTATATGGGTAAAGAATCTGCTAAAGAATAGATATATGCATATGTATAACTAAATCACTTTGCTGTACTCCTGAAATGAACACAAAATTATAAATCAACTATACTCCAATGTAAAATAAAAATTAAAAAAATAAGGAATTTAGATTCAACCAAATTCAAACAAAGCATAGGTAAGTAAAGCAAGCTTAGAAAGAGATTCTTTTTCAGGACAATCAACCATGCTTATCTGGGTCATAATTATGCAGATAGGAACGCTGGTCCAAAAGCAACATTGATACAAATATTAAAATGGCCACTTAATTCTGATATCTGTATAGCTCTCAACTGGGTAGAAGTGAATACTGTGAAATGCAAACAGACAGTAAGAAAATGACTTTCACAGCTGAGAAGGGCATGAGAGTTGTGGTAACTGGTTGTGGTGACTGGTAGACTGAAACTCACAGAAAATACAGCTTTGCATATTCGTCCCTTTTACTCTCTTTGTTAACTCATTCTTATCTTAAAACCTGGGATCTGATGGAAATTTGGATAGAAAAAAACAAAAAGTGACTGGGAATTCCCTGGTGTTCCAGTGGTTAGGCCTTGGCGCTTTCACTGCCAGGGCTCAGTTTCAATCCCTGGTTAGGGAACTAAGATCCACAAGCCATGTGGCACAGCCCCCCCCCCCAAAAAAAAGTGACTGAAACAGTGTTATTTGTGCTCTGAAAACATATTAACTTGGTTGGTCATTTAAGGAAAATAAAGTATGGAAAGGGCTTGTACTCAGAGATGTTATCCATTGTGCAGTGGTGATGCTTTTAAAGCTATCACATAAAACATTCAATGTTTAAGAAATTCAAGAATAATGGAAAATTGCTGTTCCTCTTAATGAACCAGAAAAGACCCTCTGTCACCATGCAGCTTATCTTCTTGGCACGTGGATGGACTGGCAGTGTTACCCCTGCATGCTTAATGGCACAGCAGGCATCTGTGTGCAGAGCCCTTCCAGTGTCCAAAGGGTGAACAGGGGCAGTGAAGTGAAAGAGGTGGAGTCTTTTATGCCGCAGGTTTTAACTTCAATTGTAGACTTCACTGTTTGCCAGATCCCAACTAGTGCCCCCCTGCGTTAGAATCTCCCTATCTCCAAGCTTCTGCTGAGAAGTTGTACAGCAGCTGACAGCAGTAAGAATAGGAAAGGAACTGGCTGCAGCCTGGAGAAGAGCGCTACTAGAGAAAATCATTAATGCTGAGGTCAGAACAAGATCTGGAAGTTCAGTGTGATTGGAGTTGCTCAAAGTAGACCGTGGACTCCTCTGGGGAGCCTCTCTTCTTGCCTTTGGTTCTCCCTCCTTTACTCCGTACGTTCATCCTTTCCTTCATTTCCTCTCCTGCACCCCTGGAGCACTAGGCACTTGAGATATTATTGCAGGATGAGTCAGACTCAGTTCATGACACTAAGGAGACCTGGACTGGGAGTTACAACAGCACCTTCTAATGATTTAGATAACTCTGAGCAAGGGTTTTTACTTCTTGGTCCTCTAGCTTGATCTCATTATAAATCCAGGAACTAGAGATGGTTTTTAAGGTTTACCTAACTTTTAAAGTTTACTAGTTTTAAAATATTTTCACTTATTATGAGCTAGGCATTCAGCTAAGAATGTGATTTGATTCTCATGAAAATGAAACAGGCAAGTATTATTATTGTGTCTCATATTTTACAGTTAAGGAAACCAAGGCTTAACAAGGTTAAATAAATTGAAGACAGCAAGCTAGTAAGTGGAAAACTTAGAATGAAGTAGGTGGACAACTTAGGTGAACCCAGGAAGTCTGACTCCACACATCAACTCTGTGCTATATTGCCTTGTTTTTTGAAGCAGTGGGTTTGTTTTACAGCTGCCTTAGCTAGAACTAATTGAAATTGCATAGGTTCCTGTGCTCTGGTGTCAGAGCTGCCTGTGTTCTAATGAAAGCTCCATTACACTATGAGTGCCTTTGGGCAAATTACTCAACCCTTCTGAGACTATAGATGCATTAATGACCAATTTTGTACTTGAAAATATTGCCTTAGTAAGCTTTGCTTTACAAATCAATAGCCATTGATTACTTGACTCCCAGAATATCGCTACCTTCCTTATTTCAGTGCCTAAAATGTCACCATTATAATGTGGGTTCCTTCAAGTAAAGTGTTATCTTTTTAGTGAGGTCCTCTTATTAATAATAAAGATGTTGACTGGGTTGAGGGATTATACTATGCCAGGCAAGATATAAAGCACTTAATGTCCATTATCTCATTTATTACTCATGACAACCATGTAGGATATGCACACACAGAATATCTACCGTAATTATTCCCATGTTAAATATGGGAAAATGAGGTTCAGAGAGATGGCAAAGATCATACAACTTATAACTGGTGAGACTGTGATTCGATCCAGACATTTCTGATTCTAGACTTATACTCTTAACCATTCTGCCATTCTGTCACCAGTAGACATGCCTGGAAGAATTAGGATAGAGTCATTATTACATAAATACGGATTCATTCGTTTCTCCTGTCATTTCCTCCACAAGAGGAAGGGCTAGAACAGCTTGAAGAGCACAGCTGTGTGGGAGGGGTGGCCAATTAAAAAGAGAGAGAAAAGCCTTGAAAGCCAACTTTGCTGGGCTGAGGAGGGCTGGTTATGGAGATTAGCTTGCCTTTCCTTGTTTGGCTTTGCCCTCCTGCTGGGATTGCTGCTGGGAGACAAGGCAACCCTGATTCCAGTTAGAATTACAGAGGCCCAGGGCTGGGAAAGAATTTGGAGAGTGTAGTCTTCAACCCTCCTCTGTTCAAGGCACCCGCTCTAAAACAACTTAAGTTGTTCATTTTCTTTCCCCTGTCTCTGCTTTACTGCCTCCTTGACCTTGAAATCACCACAGCCCTCAGGTTGGCTCTGTGTTTCAAAGCTCCTTCTTTATATCAAGTTTGACTTTCCTTTGTTTTATTCTTTTCTGTTGATCAACAGGGAAAAAATTGTGCTTGTTTTTCCGTATAATAGTAAGCTATAATTGTATATCTTTTTTAAATGAATAATCACAAGCCTTTTATTTATGGATTTAGGTTTACTTTACAAAATGCCTCTGTCATCTCTGAAGCCACCCCCTGGCGTGAGTAACAGGACGGTGGAGAGCACCAGCTCCATGCAGGCAGCTGGACCTCGGCTCAAATCTCTCCTCTGTCACTTACAAGCTGTATGACCCTGGACAAGTTATTTACTGTTCTCTGCCTCAGTTTCTTCATCTATAAAATAGGGTTAATAATGCTTATATCGCAACAGTTTTTTATAATCCTACTTCGAGAAACAAGAAACATCTCAAATAAATGGCATAACCTTACACCTAAAGGAACTAGAGAAAGAAGAGCAAACACAACCCAAAGTTAGTAGAAGGAAAGAAATCATAAAGATCAGAGCAGAAATAAATGAAATAGAAATGAAGAAAACAGTAGCAAAGATCAATAAAACTAAAAGCTGGTTCTTTGAGAAGATAAACAAAGTTGATAGACCTTTAGCCAGACTCATCAAGGAAAAAAGGGAGAGGACTCAAATCAATAAAATTAGAAATGAAAAAGGAGAAATTACAACTGACACTGCAGAAGTACAAAGCATCTTAAGAGGCTACTACAAGCAACTATAAGCCAATAAAATGGACATCCTGGAAGATATAATTGTATATCTTTTAGGAAGCAACACTCACATATCACATACTCTGCTTCCCAGTCTTGGTGCCATCCATTGACCTAGTTCCTTCTACTCATTCTTCAGGTTTTAGGTCACACATCACTTTCCTGAAAAGACCTTCTCTCACACCTTAGATAAGGTCAGTTTCCCCTGTTTTTTGCATCCACAACATCCATGGCAGCAATTACATAATGATATGTTGAATGTTCACATTTCCTCCAAGATAACTGCTCTAGTAAGGGCAAGAACTTATAGGTCTTCTTCATATATATGTCCTGGGCACTGTGCTTATTCATTCCATTCAAAACTTTTATGGATAAACTCCCAGTACCAATTACTCTACTTTTGAACAAGAGAGATTCAATCCTTCTCCTGATGGATTTAGAGTCTAGTGGAGTTTTTCATCCTTTTTTCCTCAACTTTCATCTCTTACAGTGTTACTGAATGCAAGCTTGTGTGCCTGATGCACAGTGAGGCCAAACAAACCAGCACATCAGAGTTTGGAACAGAGAAAGGTTTATTGCAGAGCCATGCAAGGAGAATGGGTGGCTCATACCCCAAAAATCCCGAACTCCCAGAAGGGTTTCAGCAAAACATTTTTAAAGGCCATGTGTGGGAGGGGGATCGCAGGGTATGTGATCAACTCGTGCATCACTCTCTGATTGGTTGATGGTAAGGTAACAGGGCAGTATCGCAGGGGTTAACATTATCAATCCTTAGGCTCCTGGAGGCCTGGGGGCTATGTGCTCATGGTCATCAAGTAGTTAACATTTTCCACTTGGGGGGTTTTCACATCTGTAAAACAGCTCAGGAAATGTGCATCAGATACTGCTATCTAGGTACTTCAAAGAGGAGCTAAAGCAGAAGAGATATGGGGAAAGGATCTGCCCCCAAGAAGGCCCCATAGGGTCCTGCTCAGTTACAATAGCAATTGATATGCTGTGTGATCCCTCTGTACAGTATTTTTCTAAGTGTAAGTTGGTTCAGAGTGATGGTTCAGATGTGTGCTCACTGCCTTGATTTACTTTTTGAACTGCACTTGTCCTCATTTTGCAGATTCCAGAAACTGAGGCTAGATAGTTCCCCTGACAGTTGCACAGTAGGACTGCATCAGTGGCCTCATTCATTCATTTATTCCTTCATTCATGTTTTCAGCTCCTGCTTCCTTTTGCAGTTCGGGTTCCACTTGTCTCAGCATTTGTGATAATGAAAACTTTGGCCATGGTGTAGGGATGGGCTTTGGAGTCAGAATGACTTTGGATCTATAGCATTCTGTCCCTTACTAGCTGTGTGATCTTGGGCTAGTCAGTTAAACTCACCAATTCTCAGTTTCCTGAGGAATATCAATTCATACTTCATAATTTTTTAAAAAAAGGATTAACCACGGAGTAGTAGTAATAGTAATAGTAGCAGCAGTGGCATCACCCCCATTATTACCACCAGCAGCATCTGGTGATTATGTGATACTTCTTATGAGCCAAGAACTGTTCTAAGGACTTTACATAGATTAACTCATTTAATACCACCTACGAGGTAGATGCTAGTATTATCCCTATTTTACGAATGAGGTGAAGGGGACACGTAGAGGTTAATCCTCATGACCAATGTCACCTTGCTGGTGAGTACAGACCCAGGAGAGAAACCTCAGTACCTAGATCTGCAGCCCAAGCTCTCAACAACCTGGCTGTTAACTGCCTCTGGATAATGCATGCAGAGGGCTCAGCACTGTGCTCAATACAAGGTGTGTCTATCTGGCTAATACAGGTTTGTGACAACTCTGAATTGGTTTGCCCCACTTCTCCTGGGAGATCTCATCAGATAAGAGAAGCACTGTGAAACTGAAGCACTGATTATCCATTCTCAGGCTCCAATGAGCCCTAAACTCAGGCTTGTACCAGCTCTAAGTGGTCAGATTGACAAAGTAAAAGGAATAAATAGGTAAAGAAAGGAGTAAGGCATGCAGTCTAATGAGGGGAAATGAGCTTTTGATGTGAAAACTGTCTGCAAGATAATAGAGTTGATTCCTGGGTCTTCCCTCCAAGTCCCTTGGCTCTGAAAACAGCAGAATTGTCCATCAGTGTCAGTGACTAAACTATTCAGTGCCCTCTTGGTGCCAATCATCCCAAGAGCTCTGAGAATTTTCTCTTGAAAAGAAGGCAGACCTACCCTATGTTTACAGGCCCCCACTTTGCATTTTAGGTGTTTCTTCAGAGTGGAGTAAGGAGGATTTTCTGTGCATTCAAACCTCAATTGCTGATTCTTTTTCTTGTACAGGGGATGAATCCCTTTCCTGCCCCCCTGTGTCATCCCTGTACCTTTGCCCCTCTCTCTTTCTAGACTTTTTCCCCAGGCTGCTCTCCTTCTCTTTAAGAGCCAGCCCAAGTGCCAAGTTGCATTTTCCTCATTCATTCACTCACTCATTTATTTATTCAAGAAATATTTACCTATCCTGTGTTAGGCCTTGGGGGAAGATACAAGAGAGAACAAAACAAGCATGGACCCTGCCTTTTAGGTCACATTAAGGAATTTGGGTTGTAGGTTCAAGGGGAAGACTTTAAAGGGTTTTATATGGGGATTGTGATGAGATTTGCATTTTGAGAAGATGACTCAGGGTGTGTGTAAATGGATTGAAAGAGTCAAGAGTAGATGCTATTAGGAGTTTGGGATTGACATATACACACTCTTATATATAAAACAGGTAACCAACAAGGACCTACTATATAGCACAGGGAACTCTACTCAATATCTCGTAATAACCTCTAATGGAAAAGAATGTAAAAAGAATATACATATACATCTAGAGAGAGAGAGAGCTGAATCACTGCTGTACAGCTGAAACTAACACAACATTATAAATCAACTATATTTCAATAAAAAATGTAAAAAGTGTAGATGCTATTATAGCAACAGGCAAGAGATGATAGAAATACCTTATCTCCAAGCTTCATATTTTCTCTTTCTCTCATGAATCCCCGGTCATCTTAAAATTTCTTCCTGTAATCCATTAAATCCCATACCTATGGCATCCTGCCTGGTGAGCTGGGCAGCAACTTGCTGAGGGTCCATGTCTGATTATTATCCTCCATGCCCAGCATAGAGCCTTATACACATTAATGCTCATTATAAAGAGTCTGAATCTCAGAAATTCAGAGTTGAAAGGGCTCTTAGAGGAAATCTAGTTTGATCACTGTATTTTTGCAAAACCCAGGCAGGTTAAGCAATTTACCCAAGATCACACATTAAATTAACACTAGAGATTAGATTTAAAGTCAACATTCTGAGTCCAGCTACAGTTTGTGAATGGTTCAAGAAATTACTGAATAAAGACTTCTTTCCTCTTGTTCAGAGTTGGAATCCTATATGAAATAGGAAAGGAACTAGGGCTTTGAGAAGAAAACAATAGAAAGAGAAGGTATAGAGTTAAAAATGAAATAAATATACTCACGTGCTCCTCACACAAGATCGGTTTATATTCTGGTAACAGTGAGGAGGTCTAGTATTTCTAGACTGAGCAGGTCTCAGCCAGGGACCAGGGAAAGAGACCATGTAAGCCTTTGGGCAAAGTCTGGGGAGGGACCATCTGACACCTTCGTGATAAAGAAAAACCTCCTTTTTGTCCTTCTTTGTCACAAATGTTTTCTCTCTTTCTCCTCTCAGGCTCATGCACGCACACAGTTCCTTTCTCTAACATGACAATGTTTTCTTTCATGCTCACGTTTTGATTTATGCACAATAAAGTCCGCCTTTTTAATGTGAATGTCTTTGGATTAGGGAGCAAACATTAGATTTTGAGATCTAGCTATCCCATTACAGGTAAGGTCTTGGTTAAATATCTAAGTCACTCTGAGGATTAATTTCTTTATCTCTATAATCTCTAAAATTATCTTAAAAGTGATAATTAGCTGATACAGCCATTGTCAGGCCTATATATAATAAGTCAGAGCTTTTCTAAACTTGGTCTGTAGACCTGCATCAGAGTCTCTTGCAGGTGTTTGATAGAAATGCATATTCCTGGGCCCTGCTCTAGGCCTCTCCATTTAGAATCTCTGACAGTGGGCTCCCAGAGCAGGCATTTTATCCAAGTGATTCTCATGTGCATTTAGGTTTAAGAACCACTAAATGATTTGGAAAAGTGCTTTATACAGTGTAAGGCATTGTATAAATGCAATCTTAAGAACATTTACTTTTGTACCCAAATTGTCCTGGTCTTTGCTCCTCTTGGCTCAGAAATCTGTCTAGAGAACCACCTCTACAGGGGGCAGCATCTAAATAGTCTAAGGACGCATGGATGAAGGCAAATATCTACCTGACTGGTAATTCTATAGCCTGCTTAAGGCTTGACTCACCAGCCTTTTAAGAAAATTGTCATGTTGTTGAGTATGTATAATAACTGGATGGGGATTCAGGCAGGACGATTGAGACACATTGCTGAACAAAGGAAAAAATCTCCGCAGCTGGAAAGAAGAAAATGAAGTTGAGCACAGTGTTCCATACAAATGCAAGACCTGTTATATAATATTTAAAATGTCTTATGTGCTCACACACAGAAAGTGAAGAGGAAATCTATACCTTTATCATCTCTTTACTAGATTCATATTAATCCCTCAATTATTGTCAAGTTGGGTAACCTTTCTTGTATCTCCTTGTACCTCATAGTTGGGGAGGAGAACCCAGGCTAAATCATTTCCTTGCCCCCAGCAAGAGGCTGTTGGCTTTGTTGAAGTGGGCTATGCTTCACGTGATGGCAGTGAGCAGAGTACCTCGGTGGGAGCTGCCGTCACCTGGTCCGGCACTGCCTTTCTCTTTAGGGAAGTACTGACCTCAAGATTTGCCTGAGTTTTATGCTGCATGAAAACCCAGGTTATTCCCAGATGGACTATCTGAAAGCTTAAGAGATAGCCATATGGGGTTTCATAGCCGTTGGTTAGAAACTCTGACTCTAAGATCTACTTTTGCATTTTGAACTTTTTAAAAATGCATTTTCACTAAAGAAATTAGATTTTTTTCAACAAGCAGAAGAGTAGAACAGGGAAAGCTATAAAATAGCTGGGATTTATGGTCTAGCTCAGAGGTGATTTTTTTCAACTCATCTAGGCTGAAATTACTGCAGTCTTCCCCTTAGAGCTTCTGCAGAATTTATTTTCAATTTAGATTGTGTACCTGTAAAAATAGGATACAGAATGATCCTGCAGTTTCTGAGGAAAAGTCTGGAAACCTAGAGTGTGCCATGCTTATAAACAAATTCAAATATATTTGTTATAAAGCCTTGCTTGGATTGAGACTCCAGTTTTCCAATCGCTTTACCCAGGAGCTCTATTATTAACTCTTTATTTGGTGTGTCTTAATAGACACCCCATGCAGCCTTTAAAGATACTTTTAGGTGGAGTGTAAAAGAAGAGTAGTTATGAGGAGACCTGATTTTTAGTTTTGATTCTGCTTTTCTGTATATTTCTTCATAATGAAGTCATAACCTCTTGGGCCATAGCTTTCTCATCAATGAAATGAGAGGAGGTTGAACTAGATCTGTATTTCTGAACTGGTATTTCCTAGAACACCTAAAAGACCTGAAACTAATCGCATGCAGGAATCAACAATTTAGATATTTTTAATATGTTGTATATCCCCTAACTTGATTTCAGCATTAAATATTCAGAAAATCTGTAATATCCCAAATTGTGGAGCACATGTATGCAAAAGCTTGTTATTTGATTGCTATTGAAGGGACTGAGTAAGAATGAGGAGATCTAGGTTTGCAGAAAATTACTGTGTAACCTTGGATGTGTCATTTGCACTCGTTTTGTGTCTCAGTTTTCTCACTTGCCATTTACTCCAACAACATCCTGTGACTCTTCTGAGAGTCAAATTAAGTTTGAACACATCTAATCTCTCTTCATCATGTTATTTTGATAACGATGTGCCAGCAGGCCTGCAAAAAAATGAAACTTCTAAGGAACTTTAACTTTTTGGGTTTGTTGTTGTTGTTGTTGTTGTTGTTGTTTTGCGATACGCGGGCCGCTCACTGTTGTGGCCTCTCCCGTTGCGGAGCACAGGCTCCGGACGCGCAGGCTTAGCAGCCATGGCTCACGGGCCCAGCTGCTCCGCGGCATGTGGGATCTTCCCGGATCGGGGCACAAACCCGCGTCCCCTGCATGGGCAGGCGGACTCTCAACCACTGCGCCACCAGGGAAGCCCACTTTAACTTTTATTATGAGATTTTATTGGGATGGTAAGTTGAGATTGAATCAGTGTAAAAAGAGGAAAGTGACAAGATGCACTAACTGTCTTCTTGTCCCAAACAGAGTAAGGTCTGGAGTGGCAGATTGGTTTCATCTATAGGGCCAATTCTAGTAGATTCCAGTGGCTGTTGAGTGTGAGGAAATCTAAGGGGGCTAAGTGCAAGGGCTGGGATCTGTGAGCCATGCCTGGCGTGTAGCCTGGAGTGGGACATAACAACACGTGCTCCACATGTCGGCTGACCTACACTTGACATGTCCACCTTTTTGAGAGGATACATACCCATAGATAAAGTTGATCCAGAGGTTGTGATATTCTGTCTGTTATATGTGTCTTTGGAGCATCTGGAAAGTCCTCAGGCAAAAACAGTGAAAAAGATGAACCCAATCAAAATTGGCATCTGTGAGAAACATGTATACCATGATAGAAATATGTGTGCTTTGGATCTATTCCTCTTTTTATCCTACAATTTCTTGCCTATTTTTTCTTAGGCTTGAAACTTTTTTCCTGATTTCTGTCTTTCATGGTCCAGTTCATGTCCCAGCCTTTCCATGAAGCTCTTAGAGGAGATCATAGCTTAACTTTCCCACGGAGGCAAGATGTCTCATGACATCTTACACAGGGATATTCACACAGTAAGTCAATAATTGGATCAACCAATAGATGAATCACTAGCTATACTATAAGAAATACATAGTATATTATACGTAACGTAAATATATGTGAACAGTATAAGAAGTCTTATATAGATGGTTAATATTGATTTTATTTTTAGTTGAGTCTATTTTTAAAGGAAATATAGAGAAAAGTGAGCAAGCAGAGGGATCTCATTGTTGCCCAAATGGCTTTATTTTTCCTGAGTCATAATAAAGTCCACAGTCTGCAAAAGAGAAAAATAGCTTCACAAAAAGGGATGAATGAGGACTTTCGTGAGCCTCATCAGGAAATGCTGATGCATAGAGTTTGCTAGTTAGGCAACATACCATTTAGAGATCAGGGCAGGAATCTCTTAGTACAGAAATGTGGTTACCCAGAAAATTACAGTTGTGTAATCAGTTTTTGTGTTAAAAAACTGGAGTCAGGAAAGCAAAATACTTCAAACAGAAATAGGTCAGATAACAGATTTTGTTTTAAAATTCCTTTTCTGATCTTACAAAGAATTGCTGCATTGACTCAGACTGGACCTCTGGTGGAATAATCAAACAATTCCAAATGTACTCTCTTCCCTTCTACTGAGCGAGTTAGCGTGTGCATCCTGACCTGTCCACTTTGCTTCTTTGTGTGTGTGTGTGTGTGTGTGTGTTTATGTTGTCATTCCTCCTCTAGAATATGAGGATAATAGTAAGTACCATGTAGGACTGTTGAGAGAATTCAATGAAATAATGTAGGTGGATGTGCTTTGTAAACTAAGAATACAAAATACTGTATAACTATATTGTATTACTATAGCTTTTCTCATTTGAGTGTGGATTAAATAGAATATTTTTCACTTGGGAGAATATAGACGAAATCAGGGAAAAGAGTGGTTATAATGGATAATCTAGTTAAGCGTGAAGGGGGAGAGAAAAACTTACAGTTTAGTAGGTTTCTTTTTTAACCTATATGAAGTTGATTGGTTTGTATACCAGCGTACCATCTGTTAGAATGTTCCAGTAAAGAGAAGAAACATGGAATAGCCCTTCTTTCCTTTTCCCCTTGCCAAAGACCTAAAGATTTGTTTAATACTTTTTTGAACACCTAATACGTACCAGGAAGTGTTTTGGATACTAGGATACGATGGTGAACACAACAGCTAAAACTTCTATACTCTTTTCAGTGGTGGTGAGAGAAAGGGGGGATAATAAATGAATGAATTAATAAGAGACTATCAAATATTGATAAGTGCTATGAAGAAACAAACAAATGGATGTGATGGAGCATGGCTCCAGTAGGGGGTGCGGTGACCATGAGAATCTCTTGCTCTGAAGAACATCATTGACTGATGGCCTCATCTGCTGCACCCAGAATCCACTGCCACGTTCATGCCGGGGTTGCACTTCCCAAGGGCTGCTCCCCACCAGTCACTCAGCATGGTGGGGGTACTAATGCTGGCCCATTGCTGTAGGATGAAGGACTCTTCCAATGGTGACTATAGCTTGAGAACTTGACATCAGCCTTGCCAAAACCCTGTTAGAACTGTAGCATAGGCTAAGATGCCTCTTACCCAAACTTCCTTCCTTGCCTTTCTTCTCACAGGGGTCAAACTTACATCACAGTGTGATGGCTCCCCCAGCTCCCTCACGGGCACGTCTCCCAGTACATCTCTTACATGTCTAATATCTCTTGGTGCCTACTTCTCGGAGGACTTCAACTAACTCAGGGGAGGAGTTGGTAAGTTCAGTTTGTGTCAGGCAATGCCTGTTGGAAGAGAAGATGGCTGAGGTGAGCTCTGGAGGAAGAGCATTTCAGGAAGACAGAACATCAAGTGCAAAGGTTATAAAGCATGGGTGTGATTGGCATGTTCAAGAAACAGGGAAAAGGACAACGAGCTGAAATGTGGAGAGTGAGGGAAGGAACATTAGGAGGGAATTTCAGAAAGGAATGCAGGGAACAAATCACAGAGGATCTTGTAGGTCATGTTGATAAAGTTGGGTTTTATGTTAAGTATCGTGGGAAGCCACTGGAGCATTTTAAGCTGATGAGTGAGTGAGGTGGTCTGAGAGAGAAAATACTTTCTACAGCTGTATACTCTGCAAACGTGTAGTCCTTTTGACATAGAAGACAATGGGTACCTGCAGTGAGGTTTTCTCTCTCTGCCTTAACCACCACAACCTCTTCTTCCCCCTACTTCTTCAGTCTGGGAAGGGGATGGAGGAAGGTAAGTTTTGACCTTGAGGACTGGGAGAGTTGAGAAAAGCATACCACACTGCCTTTATCCAAAGACTATATACCTTTGACGTTCCTCTTCTCCAGATCAAATTAGGGGGAACAGTGTCAGATTGGTCAGTCTGTTTACTATTAGAAAGTCTTTAATTCAATCTTTACAATATCTTGCTGGGTCTGAGGTTTTGTTTAACAACCCTCCGTTTCTCTTCATGCTTGCCTAATCTTGAATTTTAGATCTTTATTTTTCTCTTACAGATCTGTCTGCACACAGTACTTTTTGATCCTCATTTCATTTGCCAAGACAGGACTTTGGGTTGTCTATACCCCTTTTCCTGATACAAGGCATTCTTTCATGTATACAAGACATTCTTTGTGATGTCCAACAAATGTAGTTGAACATCGGTCACTTAATACTGTATTGACAGTGTTCCCCAACCCTTAAGGACATGCTTACATATACAAAGTTTTGTAGTTGCAATAATGGCAGATGCCCAGAGGACGCCAATAGTATGACCTGTGGCTGTGGGCATGTCTTGGGAGTAAGCCCTTATTGAGCTGCATTCTCATATCTCAGGGAAGTGATCACTGACTCTATAATGAGTTACTTATTAAGTGGCCATCATGGGCCAACCTCTGACCTAGGTGATGGGGATACAGTGGTGATGACCTGAATATACACAGTCCCTACTCATGAATCTTAGTATTTGGTAGAACGGAAAGAGTGTGAATAAGAAAGCCTGAGCATGACATCTGCATTCAGAACTTTATAGCTGTTGTGCTTTGGGCAAATTCCTGACTCTTTTTTCATCCTAAAGCTCCTCATCAGTTAAACAGGGATACTAATAACTCCCCTGTTGCTGCTAGGGAGGTTGTAAGGGTCACATGAAATAATAAAACATTATTGCTGTGCAGCACATTAGATTCTTATTTGCTTTATTTTGTTTTTAAGTAAACTTTTTAGAACAGTTTTAGATTCAGAGAAGAACTGAGAAGATAATACAGAGGGTTCCTGTATGCTTCTGTACACAGCTTGCCCTATAATTAACAACTTACATTAGTATGGTAAATTTGTTACAAGTAATGAACCAGTATTAATGGCTTATTGTTTTTTTGTTTTTTTTTTTTTTTTGCGGTACACGGGCCTCTCACTGTTGTGGCCTATCCCGTTGCGGAGCACAGGCTCCGGACGCGCAGGCTCAGCGGCCATGGCTCACGGGCCCAGCCGTTCCACGGCATGTGGGATCCTCCTGGACCGGGGCACGAACCCGTGTCCCCAGCATCGGCAGGCGGACTCCCAACCGCTGCGCCACCAGGGAAGCCAATGGATTATTGTTAACTAAAGTTTGTACTTTATTCATATTGTATTAGGTTTTACTAATGTCCTTTTGATGCTCCAGAATCCCATCCACCATGTCACATTGCATTTAGTTGTCATGTCTCTGTAAGTTCCTCTTGGTTGTGAACATTTCTCAGACTTTCTGTGTTTTTTATAACCTTGGGAGGTTTTTTGTTGTTGTTGTTGTTGTTGTGGTTTTGTGTGTGTGGTACGCAGGCCTCTCACTGTTGTGGCCTCTCCCGTTGTGGAGCACAGGCTCCGGACGTGCAGGCTCAGCGACCATGGCTCACGGGCTCAGCCGCTCCGCGGCATGTGGGATCTTCCCGGACCGGGGCATGAACCCATGTCTCCTGCATCGGCAGACGGACTCTCAACCACTGCGCCACCAGGGAAGCCCAACCTTGAGAGTTTTGAGCAGCACTGGTCAGATACTGATATATTATATGATGTCCCTCTATTGGAATTTGTTGCTTTCCTCAAGATGAGACTATGATTATGGATTTTTTGGAGGAAGATCACAGCCATAAAATTGCATTTTTATCACATCATGTTCAGGCTACATACTATGAACATGATTTATGACTGTTGACGTTGCCGTTGATCACCTGGCTGAGGTAATGTTTGTCAGATTTCTCCACTATAAAGTTTTTTCTCCCCATCCCCTCCTTCCCTACTGTACTTTTTGGAAAGGAGTCACTATACACACTCACACTTAAGGTGTAGGGAGGTATCTTTTACCTCCTTGAGGACAGAGGATTTACACAAAGAATTTGGAGTTTTTCTGCATGGGAGATTTGTTTCTTCTCCCCATCTATTTATTCGATCACTTATGTCAGCATGGAGTCATGATATTTATTTTATTATTTGGGTTATTTTCCAGTACAACTTTATGTTTTTCTCAGACTGTTTCAGCTTTGGTCATTGGTTGCCTGTTGTGTTCCTTTAGCATACCCAGTCATTGTGGCTTCCTTCCTTCCTTCCTTCCTTCCTCCCTGCCTCCCTCCCTCCCTCCCTTGCTCTCTTTTCTTTCTCTCTTTCTCTCTCTCTCTCTCTTTCTCTCTTTGTTTGTTTGTTTCTTTCTTTCTTTCTTCTCTCTTTCTCTCTCTCTTTAGCACTTTCTTTTACTTTCTGGCACTGCAAGATGTTCCACATTCATCTTATATATTTACTTTACTGCCTGAGTTGTAGAGTTTGTCATTTCTTCAATGAGCCCTGGTTCCTGTTACTGGAGATTGGTATTAGAAAAAAAGATCAGTATCCATCTTTTATCCATTCATGTATAAAGGACATTTTGGTGGCTTCCCGTTTTGGGAGATTATGAATGAAGTTACTGTAAACACTTGTGTGCAGGTTTTTGTGTGGCAATTAAGTGTTTGAGGCATTTTTAACTTCATTTTTTCATTTTGATTTTCAGAACATTTGGGGGTAGGGTAAATGAAATAACATCATACCTGTGTTACCCATTGGAAAAGACATGGAAAAGATGAAGTTCTTCCCTCAATTTGTACAACTGGTAAAAGGCAGAGCTGAGACTTGAAGGTAAATCTTCTAACCCCAAATCTCTGTTCCTCTATTAATTCATAATTCATGTATTATGTAGCTCTCAGTAAATTATTTGAGAAAATAATTGAAAACTCTTATATACTACCGAAAGGTTAGTTATTTTATTAAACCAGAGCTTGTTGTTGTTGTTGTTTTTTATTGTCTTTGTCACTACTTCCATGCCCCCTAGAAAGCACAGACAATGAAAGAGTAATCTGCTATAATATAAATTAAAAAGGGAAATACAAAGGTCACCCCTATTCTTTGCTACTTTTCATTTTATTGCTTTACTTACAGAATGCTGCTAAGACACCTGTTCTTCATGTTTTGTCATTACCCTTTATTATCCTTTGCCATTGCTTTCAATAATTTTGGGTGGTGTACGAAATGTATTTTAAATTAATAATTTAAATTAATAATCATAATTTTTAATTAAAACCATAATATGTAGCAATTGCACATTTACCATATACTAGACACAGGGCTAAGCCATTCACTTTCTTCCTTTGTTCCTCACAACCCTCAGAGGTAGCTTCTATTATTATCCCCATTTTTCAGATGAGGAAACTGAGGTTCAAGGAAATGATGTAATTTGCCCAGGAAACAGGAATAGGGCTCAGGATCTGCTGAAGTATTGTGTTTTCCACATTTTATTAATGATTTCCAGAGATGCATTACCTTCAAAAGCAGAGTAGTCATATTAGAGATAAAAACTTGATATTGAGAGCATGGGAGAAGGAAAGCTACTGTGGGGGTATGGCAATGCCACTGGACCTAGAGTGGCAAACCAGACAAGGGTGTCCTGTAAACACAGGTACTGAACAAAAGAAGTTGAACCTAAGGAAAGGGTAAATATAGTATTTCCCCCTGGTGACACCATCTAATGAGAACAGCAGTTGCTCTGGGGTACTGGCCCATTATGTTAAAGTGATAATGGTGCAATTAGCTCTTTCTTCATTTTCCCATGTTAACCCAGGGGTAAAATGGCACACTGAGCAAATATACTAAATTACATTAAACTTCGTGTTCAATTTGAAAATCTTAGCTGCTGGCTGCAGAGAGTTTAGCAGGCTCTAGCAATTTTTTTTTTTTTTTTTGTCTTGTACTTCACCTCGGCCTTAATGAAAAACCTTAGCCATAGCACTGATTGTTTTTATCAGATGCAACACAAGTTCCTGCAGGCAACTCTGAGTTGGCACTGTGAGGTTTCCAGAGAGAACTCTAGGCATAGGTTAGTAGAGTGAAGCTTATGTAATAACCAATAAATGTTTCTTGGGGAGAATATTAGTATAGTGCTGGGCATAAGGATGATGGCCATTTATACCAAAAAAAAAGTTTGCCTCTGGGATCCTGGTCTAGTCAGCATCACTGGCATTATGAAGGCAGTGCTAGTCAGGAAGTCAGAAGTGGGACCCCAGTGTTTTGGTACCCTATCCCTGCAGAAATTCAGCTGGCTTTCAGCTCAGTGATGATCAGTGACCTCCAGAATTTGCTAAGTGTTTCTAACATGTGGCTCTGGTAATCAAGCCAAATTGGGGAGACTGAGGTCTTTGGCCTATTAAGGTCACATTTATACATTTGACAAATTTTTACTGGTGATGTATACTATGTATCAGACACTGTACTATGTTCTGGGTTCATGAGGGAAAATCAGAAACAATTCTAAACTCAAGAAAATCACAGAGTGGGGTTGAGACAGACAACTATATAATAATGTATGAAGTATAATGAATACTACTTCACACATTATTATAAAAAAGGAGGACCATATCAATTTATTGAAACATTGCTTTATTCTGATCTTTCCCAGCTACAGGAGACCAAAAATGTGTGTGTGTGTGTGTGTGTGTGTGTGTGTATGTGAGAGACAGAGAGAGACAGGGTGAGGGCATTCCCTTCCCACACGCATAGAAGCCTTTGAGCCTGCCGTTTTGTCAAGGATTTGATAAACAGACAAACAAACAAACTAAACTTGTTTTTCAGGACTACAAATGAAAGTTGCCAG
Source organism: Mesoplodon mirus (assembly GCF_964341445.2). Taxonomy (NCBI): domain Eukaryota; kingdom Metazoa; phylum Chordata; class Mammalia; order Artiodactyla; family Ziphiidae; genus Mesoplodon; species Mesoplodon mirus. Next base: position 11,556 of record NW_028295097.1, on the reverse strand, counting down.
ACACAGAGTGGAACTGGCCTGTCCCAAAGAAAAGAGGTTTAGCTCCTCCTAGAATGAGTCAATAGGGCAATGAAACCATGTGTGTCTAAACTGTACTGCTATGTCTTTCCTCAGCACCCAGAGAGGAGATGGGACCTCTGTTGAGGTTAATACACTGGGTGGGGGCGGGAGATGTCTAATGAATATTACAAGGTGAACCTACATTTAACACTGGACCATCTTCAGATAGATCAGATGGTCATGGACAGTGAGCAATGTAATGGCAGCCATAATGGACTGAAGACCAGAGATATCTTTTCTCTGTTTTCTTGGTAACATGTAAGTACCCACTTGCTTACCACCACCTCAATGCATAAATGATACCACGGAGGTGGTACTCAATTGTGACAATTTAAAATGTTTTTCCATCCTGACATTTGAGGGTTTGAAGTTAAATTATTTTTTAATTAAATTAAATGTAAATATAATTTAATGTAAATATTAACTTGAGAAAGTAAGAGTGTAAAATTAAAAAAAAAAACTGTTTGTTTTGGACTGACTTTAGATTTACTAAAAAGTTGCAAAGATGGTGCAGAGAGTTCCCATAATCCTTTACCTAAATTTGTATCACCTGGTAAATTTCTCCTAATGTTATTGCCTTATATTATCTTGGTACATTTGTCAAAACTGAGAAACCAACAGTGGCACATTATTATTAGCTAAACTCTAAATTTTATTATTATTATTCTTAGCTAAACTGTAAATTTTATTTAGATTTCACCATTTTTTTCCATTCATGTCCTTTTTCTGTTCCAGGAACCAATCCAGGATATGGCATTGAGTTGTCATGTCCCCCTAGTTTCTCCTGGTTTATGACAGTTTCTCAAACTTTTTTTTTTCTTGACCTTGAGGAGTACTGGCCAAGCATTTAGTAGAATATTCCTCAAATTGGGTTCATCTGATCTCTCTCTCATGATTAGTCTGGAGTTATGGGTTTTTGGAAAGAACACCACAGGTATAAAGTACATTTCTTATCACTTCATTTCAGATGTTCATGACATCATGGATACTAACCTGATCACTTGGTTAAGAAGTGCCTGTCAGATTTCTACAGTCTATAAAGTTACTATTTATTCCTTTCACCTGCATTCACTAAGTTCAGCCCATACTCAAAATGTGGGATAGATTGAGAAGGCAGAGGCCTTCTGGAGGGAGCGTTTCTACATGAATTTGGGATTCTTCTGTAGGGAAGATTTGTGTCTTCTCTCCCATTTATTTATTTAACTGGTCATTTCTTTATTATATCAGTATGAATTCATGTGCTATAGTCTGAATGTGTCTCCCCCAAATTCGTATGTTGAAATCCTAACAGCCAAATATGATGGTATTAGGAAGTGGGGCCTTAAGGAGGTTCTTAGGTCATGAGGGCAGAGCCCTCATGAATGAGACTAGTGCCTTATAAAGGAGACTTCAGAGAGATTCCTAGCCCCTTCTACCATGTGAGGAAACATTAGGAAGCTGCCAGCTATGAATCAGAGAGAGGGCCCTCACAAGAACATGATAATGCTGATGACTTGATCTTAGACTTCTGGCCTCCAGGGGTGTGAGAAATAAATTACTGTTGTTTATAAGCTACCCAGTATGTGGTATTTTGTTGTGGCAACCCTAATTGGTGAACATCGTGTACATTTAGTTTATATTCTGTGTTATGATCCAATACGCTGTTATTGATATTGTTGCATAAGTTTTTCCAGCTTTGGTTACTGGGAGTTCCATTGGTTTAGTTCTTGTGTCCCTTTGAGATGTCCTCATTGTTCTATTTCTTGAGCATTTTCTAACTTCCTGATACTACCCAGTGTGTCAGGCTTAACGTTTAATTTCCCTGCCATGACCCTAGAATCAGCCGTTTCTTCAAGGAGGCTTGGTTTATTTTATTGGAGGATGGTAATTTGAAACCAAGGTCTGGGCCCTGGGAATGATGGTTACTACTGGGGTGACATTGCTTGGTAGAGCTTGGTAGTACATGTACATATACTAACCCATGCACTTATCTACAATTGTTTCTATATCTATCCATCTATATATGTATATTAAGCTAAGCGCAAATTTATATTGACGTACTACAGGGTTATTTCAGCCTTCTATTCTTGTTTATCAGTAAGTTTTCTTTCCAATAATGAGAATTCTGGCACCTACCATCCATCACCCATTTACTTATTTTTTCAACCCCAGTATACATATAAAGCAGTTTCATATGTCTGCTTGATAAACAACTTTGACAACTAGAATGTATTGCTTATGTACAATTTCTTTTTACTTTGCCCTTACAGTATGCAGTCTAAACACAATTTCCAAAATTACTTAGGTCATTTCTATTTCTCCTTACCCCCATAGTGCAGTTACATCTTATATTTGTAATATAGTTAGATTAATGTTTTCACAGTCTGAATTTTATCTTGTGATCCCCTGACATTCTAGTTAATTGTTTTTTATTTTATAATTTGCGTATATCAATGTTTACTCTTTGTGATGTAAAGTTTTATGAATTTTTACAAATGTATGGAGTCATATGTCCAACACTGCAGTAGCATATACAACATTTCCATAAAATTTCCTCTGAAGAATACAATAAGTTAATATGTTATGCAACTTAGTGTAAAATAAATTTATCAGATCTTCCTGAGACAGATACTGTATGTTGGCTCACTCTATACCTACCTGACCCCTCCTTATCTTAATTCCTCTTCTTTGTCTTATTTATAACCTTAGAGGCTGGATACCTTATTATATCTATGTCTATATCTATAGCTATGTTTTTATCTAGTTTATATCTATCCTAAATCGATGCCTCCCTTGCAGCTAAGTGTGGCCAGTAGTACAGTTCTTGCCCTTTGGTTGTTTAGACATCTCTCATTACTTTTCTGTCTGCCTGCAATATGGACTTGCTGATGTAGGTGCTGCCTCAAGGTTCAATAGCCATTTTAAGACAATGAAAACAAAAACTAGAGCAAAAACTATAGGAAGAGCCTGGTTCTCTGATGGCATCGTTGTGCTTTTGTACAAGCCCTGGGCAACCTATCCCCATTCTTTTCTTGCATGGGATAAATAATCTCCCATGAATTTAAGCTGCTATTGTCTTGCTTTCTGTTGCTCACAGCCAAAGACAATCCTAAGCAATACACACTTCAATGATATATATTAGGTACTCTGGGACATGAGAGAAATGAATAAAGATACCTGGCAATTCAGTAAAATAATTTTTTATCTTTAATTAACAATTTTGAGTCCTTATTAAATGAAAAATACTATGCCAAACCTTTCTATAGATACAAAGATGCCTTAAAAGGAATCTTAAATATGGCACAAATGAACATGTCTACAAAACAGAAATAGACTCAGATATAGAGATCAGACTTGTGGTTGCCAAGGGGGAGGGAGGGAGAGGTATGAACTGGGAGTTTGGGGTTGGTAGATGCAAACTATTACATTTAGAGTGGTTAAACAACAAGGTCCTACTGTATAGCACAGGGAACTATATCCAATCTCCTGGATAGACCATAATGGAAAAGAATATAAAAAAAAGAATGTATATATGTGTATAACTAAGTCACTTTGCTGTACAACAGAGATTGGTACAACACTGTAAATCAACTATACTTCAATTAAAAAAAAGAATTTTCTGCCACAAAGAAGCTTATAATATAAGATAGTCAATGTAGTGTATATTCAAGAGAGCTCTGCACTTAGAGTTGAAATCTGTGTTCAGAATATGCCTTTTAATTAGCCATGTAACATATCTCATTTATTGATTTATTGCTATGGTTTATTAACTAATTATTTATTAGATATCAGTCACTTTGTGCTGAGATCTTTAAATAATACACCTGATCTTTACAACTGTAAGAAGTAAAACTTAACATTATCCCCCATTTTTCAGGAAACTAAGGCTCAGTGTAATACAATGAGCATTCAAGGTCATATGGTTAGTGAACAGCAGAGCTGGAACTCAAATGTAGGGCCGTCTAAGCCCAACCTTTTCAAGCCTTAATGTCCTTATCTGTAAAGCGCCTATTGCTATATCAGTCCTTCCTGCCTCAGAGAGTTTTTGTCAAGGCTGAAAAGAAAATGAAACTGAGGGTTGGAATTACTTTTTACTTTTAACCATGAATTACTGTAGAATTATAAAGTGTTACAACCATACCTGGCACATGAAATAAACTAAAAAAATGGATTTATACTAAGAAATGTAAGATAGGCTACAAAGGTGTACTGTACAACACTGGGAAAATAGCCAATATTTTGTAATAACTATAAATAGAGTGTAACTTTTAAAAATTATATCAAAATTTAAAAATGAATTTAAATGAATAGTGGGGATAAATAGATATGTATGTGACCAATTAGCTCTAAATCAAGGTAGACTGTGATATGTGGAACAAAGGAAAGAGAAAAAGAAGGAGAGATTAATTCCAAAGTTGGGGATCTAGGAAGACTTTATGGAGGTGATGGCGATTCAACTGCATCTTCAAAGATGGTTAATACTTTGAGCATCTCTGAGGACCATTAAGTGAGCATTAGGTCTTTGCAATCATTTCCTCCTCTCCAGCTACAACAGAGTCATCAATGACATGAGCCACTTCTAATCCCTCTTTTCAGTGCTCACTGTACACAGAACAGGCCCTGGGCATTGTGTGTGCTCATGGTGTTTTAGTCACATTATTTTGATTGGGGATGTTTTTGTTCAGCAAGATTTCTTAGTTTCTTAAGGACAAATCGGTAATAGCTTACTTTCTAACTTTTCAATTTAGAAACTCTGTAAGTATGTCCCGTAGAATCTCAGGAATCAAATGCCAGTTCTCAGACAGTTCACACACTACAAGAACTTCGAGACATTTTGTCAAGTGCTGTGTTTATCCCAGAACACAATGTTGAGAAATGTAATCAACAAAATAGAAAATAAAGGTTAAGTTTAGACTCTTACATTATATCTGTGTTGTGTTAGTTCTAGCACTTTTGGGTAGAAGGCATCCAAATACATGAAGAGAATAGGGAACATCCACAGAACTGAATGGTCCTATTCATTCATGCATCCATTTTGCAAAATGAGTGTCTACTATGTGTCATGCACTGTTATAGGCAATAAAGATACAGCAGTAACAGAACAAAGTCTTGGTGGTGGGGTACATTATTACCAGATAGCTGGCTACTTTTAGTCCTTGTCCCTCACCCCTACCTTACAAAGGCTCTTTCCAAATCATACTTAGTGCCCCTATACAGTTGGCTTTATTGAGAGTAAGAATCATGGTTCTTTATATCTGGTTATCCCATTGTGCCTAGCACAGAGTATTGTGCTGTGTGTGTGTGTGTGTGTCTGATGTAGGGACAGTGGGAAAGAAGCGTGGAGGGGTGAAAAAATTGGGCTGTGGAGTCACACTGAAAAGAACACTGGATCCAAACCTTTAGTTAATGATGTTCACTTACATTTTTCTTGAGTGGCTACTATATGCTAGGCACAGGAGTTATAATAGTGACTTCTGTAAGACAGGCTTGGCTCTTCTCTCACAGAGCTCATACTTCATTGAGCAGAGACAGAGAATTAAATGAGTATGCTAGCTCTGGTTCTCTGAGAAATAGGCATCAAGAGATTTATTGATCCACACTACTATGTGCAAAATAGATAAACAACAGGTGCCTACTGTATAGAACAGGGAACTCTATTCATTGTCTTGTAGTAGCCTGTAGTGGAGAGGAATCTGAAAAAGTATGTATGTATATGTATGTATATCTGGATCACTTTGCTGTACAGCTGAAACATTGTAAATCAACTATACTTCAGTTAAAAAAAAAAAGATTTATTGGAGAACATGCTTGTGAAGAATGGAGAGGGAGCTAGTGGAGGTTGGGAGAGCATGGTAGAGCGGTCAGAACCAAATGCATGTCTGATACCTGTGAAGTAGAGAAGGAAGCAAGGAATGTGTGTAGGAAAAATCTCCTGTGCTAGCCTCATAAAGTTTTGGCAAAGCTGATGAGAGTCTTCCAGCCAACTCAGCAATCAGAGGAGTCACATCTTTCAGGAATGGAGCTGCCCTAGTGTTCTTCTGGGCTCAGTCATGGGCTGGGAGCACCTGGTGGGAAGTATGACTTCAATGCTGGGGATGTCGAGTTATGCAGCCCTCAGTCAGAGATCTGAGAAATCAATCTTCATGGCTCCTACAACAAGATGTTTTGAACATCATGATGAGGAAAGTATAGGGTGCTGTGGAAACATAAAGCATGAGGGACTACAGGCTTCCCTGAGGAAGTGATATCTTGGGGCAATAAGTCAAATTACCCAAGAGAGAGTAGCAAACCAAGGGGGGAAAGCATTTCAAGCAGAGGGAATGACATGAGAGAGACAATATGGAATTGATGGAAGAAATAAAAGGAATTAATTCTGATGTGAACAAAGGGTGCAGGGGCAGGGAGGGGAGAGAGAAAGGAGGAAGGAGTTGGGAGAAGTGAAGCGAGAAATGTAGTCAGATGTCAGATCTTAGCATTGTAACACACGTGAGCAGTTTAAGTTTTATATCAAGGGCAGTAGGAAGGTGTTGAAGTGTTTTAAGCATGAAGTGGGGTTATTGGAGACAGAGTAGGAATTGAGTAACGTGATCATTTCACCCTTTGGCTCCAGTGGCTCCATGAACAGTAGATTGATTGCTTGAGAACAAAACTGGAAGCCTGAACACAAGTAAGGTGGCAATCCGAGTAATCCAGGTAAAATGTGGCAGTGGCTAGGACTATGGAGAATTTATAGTCATTGGAGGCATAAATAGGGATAAAATGGCAGATGGCTAATTTAATGAATGTGGTAGAGAAAGGAGAGAGAGAAAACAAGGAGGACACTCAGATGTCAGTCTTACTAGCCATGTGACATAGAAGGATTACGTACACTCTTTGGACTTTGGTTTCCTACTCTGAAAAATGAAGGCAACAACACGTACTTCATAGGGTGTTCTGAGGTCAAATTAGATAATGTAAATAGAGTATGTAACACAGGGGTTAGTTTATAAATGGTAATTCCCTCCTGACTTCCCCTGTATGCAGCAAGGATTTAAGGTGCATTCCTATTCGAGAATCAAGTTAACTGGAGAGAAAGTTAGGTTTTCTCTGTCTCTCTATGATCATCTCTTGCCTTTGCCTGCCCTCATCCCTATTAGATTATTGCATTGCATGTGAAGAAACACAACTTCAACTCAAAGATCTTAATGCAGTAAATCATTGTATTAATCCTTCTGATAGGGACTCTCCATACTCATAAAAAGATTTCAAATAAGTTATGACCAATCTATAAGCAATACGTAACTAGGCAAATCCTTTCCTCTGGTGTGAGTGTGTGTGTGTGTGTGTGTCTGTGTGTGTGTGTATGTGTGTGTGTGTTCCTCTCTCTCTCTACATCTCTCTCTTAAATCTTAAGCCAAGTGACTTTAGGAGAGAAGAAATACTCGGAGTTTATTCATTTTAGGAGACTCTTCTTTACTGGCCCTTGGCTCTGTGGATCTTCTGGAGCTTCCTTTCCATCGCCTTCTTTTTTAAAAAAAATTTATTTATTTACTTTAGTTTTGGCTGCGTTGGGTCTTCGTTGCTGCTCGTGGGCTTTCTCTAGTTGCGGCAAGCGGGGGCTACTCTTCGTTGCAGTGCATGGGCTTCTCATCGTGGTGGCTTCTCTTGTTGCAGAGCACGGGCTCTAGGCATGTGGGCTTCAGTAGTTGTAGCACACGGGCTCAGTAGTTGAGGTTTGCAGGCTCAGTAGCTGTGGTGCACGGGCTTAATTGCTCCGTGGCATGTGGGATCTTCCCGGACCAAGGCTCGAACCCATGTCCCCTGCATTGGCAGGTGGATTCTTAACGACTGTGCCACCAGGGAAGTCCCTCCTTCCCCTTCTTGATCCTGGTTCTGCAGCTTCTGTGAATCCTCCCTACCCCCAGAGGATATCCCATATCTGCTTCTGGTAGCCGGAGTCAGTTTCTCTCATCTACACTCATAGAACCCTGAGGCGCTGACCTTCTTCGGGCTTTCCTTCTAGTTATCTCAAGATAAGAAGTCTTGGGAATTCCCTGGCAGTTCAGTGGTTAGGACTTCATGCTTCTACTGCAGGGGTCCCAGGTTCGATCCCTAGTCGGGGAACTAAGATCCTGCAGACCCTGTGGCATGGGCCCCCCAGAAAAAGATAAGGAGTCTTCCCTTGGTGCAGAGAGTCAAACACACATCACTGCTAATGCAGTATCTTTGATCACAGCTGTGGACCCTGTTTCGGATGGTATTCCCAGAGAATTCCAAACTGATCTCAGAATGTCTGAAATCTTGAGTCTGAGGCCTGAGGTTACCAGAATAAGACCAAGGTTGTATCACATTTGATTGTGCAAAAGAAACACCGTAGAAGTTTGTTAAAATACAGATGCCTGGGCTCCCCTGGTGGCGCAGTGATTGAGAGTCTACCTGCCGATGCAGGGGGCACGGGTTCGTGCCCCGGTCCGGGAAGATCCCACATGCAATGGAGCGGCCAGGCCCGTGAGCCATGGCCGCTGAGCCTGCGCGTCCGGAGCCTGTGCACCGCAACGGGAGAGGCCATGACAGTGAGAGGCCCACGTACCGCAAAAAAAAAAACAAAAAAAAAAAAACAGATGCCTGAGCCCCAGCCCAGGTGTCTTGAATCAGCATCTCCTGGGTTGGGTCTATACAACCTACACTTTAAAGAAAACACTCCAGTCTAGATTTTTGCTTCTAAAGTACAGTTCGCAGATTAGCAACGTTGGCCTCACCAAGAAGCAATTAAAAATGCAGAATCTCAGGCACCACCCCAGATGTCCTGAATCAATCTGAATTTTAACAAGATCCTCAAGTGATTTTGTTACACATTAAAAGTTTTAGAAGCAGTGTTCTAGATCAGTGGTTCCCATTTGGGGGAGATTTTGCTCTCCACTCCCCTCACCCACACACCCAGGGCAATATCTAGAGATATTTTTGGTTGTCATAACTGGGAAGGTACTGCTGGCACCTAAGTAGGTAGAGGCCAGTGATGCTGCTAAACAACTTATAATGCATAGGATAGCCCCTTACAGTAAAGGCCTATTAGATCTAAAATGTTAATGGTACCAGTATTGAGAACCCTTGGGCTAGATGACTGTGATGGAGTGGTGGACTAGTCTGAGGAGCTGACCATCTTCAAAGGCTTAGAAGAAGCAGCTATGGTTTGGGAGTGAATCTGAAGGCTCTGAGCAAGCTCTACATGCTCAAACTAGAGTTAAGAGGGTGAGCTCTGGGGTCCAAATGCCCTGATTTGAATCCCAGCTGTGCTACTCAGATGCTGTGTCATCTTAAGCAACTGTGGAAATAAACAAAGATAAACCAAATAAGAACAAGAAAAGGCTATTTATTCTTAACGTGCTAGGGCAAGGGAATCAGCCACTGTCACATGTGCTTTTACTGAGACTGAAAGTCAGGCAGAGAAGTGGAGAAAAAAGGGAAGGCTTCAGGTGTGCCCTGATTGGAGTCTGTTGGCTAAATAGAAGTGGGGCGTCTATGTGATTGGTTGGGAGCATATTTGGCTTTTTCTGGTTGGTCCTAAGTTGGAAGCAGGGACAAAATTGAGGGAAACTGTCAGTTATTAGTCAGTTCCTGGCCATTTGGTGCTGACTGTTACAAAAGTTATTGTTTAGTGTCTTGAATTGTTACTGAAGATAGCAGTCAGACTTCTTACAAGTCTGACACAGCAGGCTGGCTTCCCGGGCTGCTTATTATCGATAAGGCAGTTGGTTTCCTGGGCAGGTTGTTGCAGGTTGTGGGTGAGAGTTCTATTTTTACATATGGTCCTGCCTTGTCCAGTTGTATAATCAGTCTCTCACAACTTTTAAGTTTCTTTGGACCTTAGTGTTTCCTAATCTACATAATGTTGCTAATAGGGCTGTCGTCAAGATAAAATGAGTTACTCACGTAGGGCACTTAGAATTTCACGAACAGAGAGTGAGGACTAAGTATTGGCCACCATCATCCTCTACAGCTCTCTCCAGAAGCTGGGATCCCAGGCAGCCATACCAAAGGGTCCGGACCTCTCTACGAGAAGCACAGAGTTTAGGGGAAGCAGGTGTTGGCAATGACATGGGGTGGTCATGACATGTTTCAGTATTTTCAGTAACACAGGAGGACGGTACAAGGCTATGAGGGTTACTATTAACAGAAATCAAGGACTTGGGTCAGACCAATTGGAGTCTCACTTAGTTTTAATTACATACAGCTGTGTAACCTCTAGCATGTAGCAGCCAATCTTGGCCTCCTTTATAAAATAGGGATGACATTACCAGCCCTTGATGAAGATTAACTAAATAGTGCATATCCAAACACCCCACATAGTACCTGGCCGAAGGCAAGCACTCTGTAAAAGGTAACTTTATTATTGTTATTATCATCGACTCAGCCAGAGGCCAAAGCTACTGTTTCCCTGGGAACAGAAACCTCCCCTAAAGTAGAAAGTCCTCTTGGGTTAATCATCGTTCTAGACTTGCCTCTTTGGTGCTGGCAATTTATATGCACTAGGAATACCCAAGGTGTTTATCATTGAACAGAATCTTTGTGACGGAAGCCTAGAACGATACATTTTAACCGTTCCCAGGTGATTTTCATACACAGTAGGGCTTTGCAAACCAGCCCTACAATCTCCTATTGTTCCCCTCTGTGTGCAGGTGTTTCTCTGAAGCAATCCTCTGCCCTCCTCACACCTGCTGTAACTTACAGGAAATTGACCGCAGGCTTCTCCCTTTATAGTAGAGGGGCTTGGAGAGCCCAGCAGGAGGATGGGATCGTCGCTCTGACTTGGAGGTTGGCGTCTCCTCTCCTGGTTTGGGGGTAAGTACTGGTCTGTCCTGTTCTGGGCTTGCTGATAGACAGGTTTTGCAAAGATAACCCAACCACCTTTGGGCAGGTGGGTGAAGGGAAGACTGAAGGTCTCTGGGAGCAGAATGAATCTTCAGTGAGAAGCCTTGGTAGCTGAACCAAATTTCAGAAATGCTAATATCTGTGTGTCCTTCATTTGGAGAGCTAGTCAGGTCTAGAGCAGAAGGCCCACTGCTACCAGTGAGGATGGAGCTGACTGCAGCCAGTGCCTGCCTTAGACTTCACTGAGAGTGAGGCTTTTGGGGTATGTCTGAGTCTGACCTCCCTGGACTCAGGTCTCTTTGCTCCAGAGTCACAGGAAGCGTGGATGAACCCTGGACCCAAGGGAGCAGCTGTCTAGAGCCTAGCATTAGCTTGGGCTTATTTCCATTGGTTTCTGGCACTTGGGGTCTCAACAGGGTCTGTAGAGTCTTCCATTCCTGTTTGAATAGTCAGGAGCCTTGCAGGAGTTGGAATGGTCTTGCCTTGTGCTGGCACGTGATGAAGTTTTAATTGATTAGGGATATCTGGTGTCAGTTCTTGGAGACTGGGAAGAGAGGCAAGCTTGGATGATCCAAGGGCTTTTATTTTGTGTCTTTGATGGTGCCTTCCTTCCCTTGAAGTAGATGCCTGAAAGCTTGTTAGGTGAGTTTAGAAAACCAGCTGTATCTC